>NW_027603778.1:0-10000 GCF_053455715.1 Rhinoraja longicauda
TCTGTAGTGCAGTCCAAATTAATGGGTGGGAATCAGACAGCTTCCCCGTCAGGTCTGGAGTCAGGCAGGGTTGCCCTCTTTCCCCTGTCTTGTTCGTCTGTTGCATTGAACCCTTTGCCGAATCCATCAGGAAGGATGCGAGCATAAGAGGAGTGACACTGCCAGGTAGTGGGGGCACTCAGGTCAAGGCCTCCCTGTACATGGACGATGTCGCCGTCTTCTGCTCGGATCCAGGGTCGGTCCGCAGACTGATCAGCGTCTGCGACCAGTTTGAGTTGGCCACGGGGGCCAGGGTAAACCGCAGGAAGAGCGAGGCCATGCTCTTTGGCAACTGGCCCGACCGATCTTCCATCCCCTTCACCATCAAGCCTGACTTCCTGAAGGTGCTGGGGATCTGGTTCGGGAAGGCTGGGGCATGTAACAAAAATTGGCTGGAGTGGATAGCCAAGGTGGGGAAGAAGCTGGAGCTGTGGAAGCAGCGCTCCCTCTCCATCACGGGGAAAAACCTGGTCATCAGGTGTGAGGTGCTCTCGGGGCTGCTGTACTTGGCGCAAGTGTGGCCCGTCCCTCCCTCCTACGCCACGGGGATCACCCGGGCCGTCTTCCGTTTCATCTGGGGGTCGGCGATGGACCGGGTGCGACGAGCCACAATGCACAAGTCGGCAGACAACGGGGGTAAAGACGTGCCCAACGCCGCCCTCATTCTGATGGCCACCTTCGTGTGTGGCTGCATCAGGCGGAGCATAGAGCCAAGGCACGTGGGCACCAAATGCCACTACCTGCTGAGGTTCTACCTGTCCCCGGTGTTGCGAAGGATGGGCCTGGCGCAGATGCCACGCAATGTGCCAGTCAGCTGGACATTGCCGAACCATCTGTCGTTTGTGGACAGGTTCTTCCGGACCAACACCTTTGACCACAAGTCCATCGGGCAGTGGTCAGCACGGAACGTCCTGCAGGCACTGCAGGGGAATGACTCCATGGATCCTGTGGCGTGGTTCCCAGAACAGACAGCCCAGCTTGTCTGGCAAAATGCCTCATCGCCAGAACTCACCAACAAGCACCAAGACCTGGCTTGGCTGGCGGTGAGGGGAGCCCTCCCAGTCAGATCCTTCCTGCACCGCCGGAACCTCACTACCAGCGCACGCTGCCCTCGGGACGGCTGCTACAGAGAGGAAACGGTGGCCCACCTCTTCAAAGAGTGTGGATTTGCCAGGAGAGTCTGGAGAGGTCTGCAGGGGTCCCTGTCGCGATTCATTCCGAGCAGCTCCGTCACAGAGGACTCTGTGCTCTACGGACTGTTCCCAGGGACGCATTCCGAGACTGACATCGAGTGCTGCTGGAAGGTCATCAACTCGGTGAAAGACGCCCTTTGGTCTGCCCGATCCTTGTTGACCTCCCAGCGGAGCGAGCTGTCCGTCAAGGAATGTTGCCGACTGGCCCACTGCAGACTGCAGGAGTACGTGCTGAGGGACGCTCTGAAGCTCGGTGCAGCCAACGCCAAGGCCCTGTGGGGGAGGACCACAGTCTAGGGCCCTTCCGCTGCTGGACATGGGGGGCAGGGTGTGGTGGAGAGAGACGCCCCTCCAAATAAGGGATATGTATGTAAATGTATGTAAATGTCTAAGTAAATGCCTGTATTGAATATGTAACCTCCGGAAATGTTGGATGGGTTTGTTTAAAAATGATGTTTTGTAAATGATATTTATTACTTGAATAAAGTATTTTTTGATATAAAAAAAAAAAAAAAAAAAGTGGCTTTTGGCTAAGATCAAGTGTAGTATCTGTTCTGGCACAATCTAATGTTCTTATAAGAACAGGGTAAGTATAAGAGCAGTATTTGCATTAGATCATCGACGAGGAGCGGAGGTCAGGAGCACGTGTCTGGTTTAGGGGTGGATCCATGCTGGTTGGGTAACCAACCCTTATCCAGGTGGTATGGCAGCAGCAAGTGGAGCTGGAGGGCAGGGTATCCGGAATACCCTGCGAGTATCGGTGAAGGACCTCAAGGAGGGGAACCCTTCCTCAAGGGATCTCTTCATCAAGAAGGTGCTGCTGGAGGCCTGTGGATTCAAGGCCGGGGACATCTTCTGCCTCCAGGACTTCCCAGGTAACGGATACTTCGACGTTACCTTCCAGAACCCGGCGGGATGGCAGAAGTTGCTGCAGGACGGGAGAAGGGGGATGAAGCCCCGCTGTCGCTCCTGAAGGTGCAGCCGCTCTTCACCCTCCCCACCCAGAGGGAACGGATGAACGCGGTGCACATGTTTAACCCACATGTGCCCGTCGTGGATGTCCTCACCTTCCTTGCGCGCTACGTCGAAGGGGCCGGGAACTGCGTGGACATAAAGGACTTGTTCGGGATCTGGACGAGCAAGAGGCAGGTAAAGGTGAAGCTGAGGGTGGACGGGAAGGGATTCATTGTCCACCCTCCCTCGGTGTTCGCTATCGGAGGGAACCGGGGTTACACGACATACGCGGGGCAGCCCAGGGTGTGCAGGAAATGCAACAAACCTGGGCACGTGGCGGCAGAATGCAGGACAGTCGTCTGCAGAAACTGCAAGTTAGAAGGCCACGAGACAAGGGATTGTAAAGAGGGTAAGAGCTGCAACCTGTGTGGGGAGACAGGCCACCTTTACAGGGCCTGCCCTAAAAGAGCAAGCACTTATGCACAGGCAATAAGAGGGGCCGCTGCCAGCACACCCAGGGTGGACGAGACGCCTCCTACCACGGAAAAAGCCCAAAAAGGAAAGGAGAGCAGGGGCGAGGACAACGCGACCACCAGGAGCCCCCAACCGCAGGACAGAGCACCCCAGGCCCCTCCCCACGAGGGTGAGTCGATGGAAGAGGGGGAACAGGAAGAGGAGGAATGGAAGGTGGTACAGTCGAGGAAAACATTGAAGGCTGTGCGCACGGAGAAAAAGGCGGAGGGGGCAAGCAAGTCCCAAAAAAGAGTCCTCTCCCAGGACGAGGCCAGCAGCCTCTCCGCATCGGAGGATGAGACGACCGGGAGGAGCCGACAACGGAGGCAGAGGCAGAGGAAGGAAACGGGGGAGGAGGAAGGTAAGAGAAAGAACGTGTCTGTTGCCCCCCAGCCCCAGGAGACTGGGAGCAGTGCCAATGGGCCCCAGCCCCA
The DNA here is from genome assembly GCF_053455715.1 of Rhinoraja longicauda. Classification (NCBI taxonomy): domain Eukaryota; kingdom Metazoa; phylum Chordata; class Chondrichthyes; order Rajiformes; family Arhynchobatidae; genus Rhinoraja; species Rhinoraja longicauda. Next base: position 3,134 of record NW_027603778.1, read on the forward strand.
GGAGACCGTGAGCGGCACAACGGCCAGTGGGCCCCTGCTCCGGGAGACCGTGAGCGGCACAACGGCCAATGGGCCCCTGCTCCGGGAGACCGGGAGCGGCACAATGGCCAATGGGCCCCAGCTCCGGGAGACCGGGAGCAGTGCAGTGGCCAATGGGCCCCAGCTCCGGGAGACCGGGAGCAGTGCAGTGGCCAATGGGCCCCAGCTCCAGGACACTGGGAGCAGCGCAGTGGCTTCGCCAGAAAATACACCCTGTGCTGAGGAAGCCACCAACCTGTACCACTACCTGTGCGACAAAAATGTGCAGGAACTGAGCCAGATGATTGGCATGCGGGAGGATCGCCTGGGACAATAAAGGACAATGGAGCTGAAACTGGCATCCTAAAACGTGCGCAGTGTGAAGAGCACTGTGCGATGTGTATCCACCTTGCAGTACCTGGCCAAGGTAAAGGCGGATGTGACTTTTTTACAGGAGTGCGGGCTGCCACACCTTCGCTGCTATCGGAGGTGGTCGCGATGGTGGCCCCACGGACTGTCGGTATGGTCGGGGGGAAATGATTGTCGTGCGTCCGGTCTGGGGATCTTGCTGCGGGGAGGGGGCTTCACCATCACTGAGGTAAGGGAGGTGGTGGGGGGTCGTCTCTTGGTGGTGGATGTAATGTACCGTGGTTCTCCGCTCCGGCTGATAAATGTGTATGCCTAACCCAGGTGGAGCGAGCGGGTGGCCGTCCTCCAGCAGCTCCCACCGCTGCTGGCCACGTCTAGACCGCTCTTTCTGGCCGGTGACTTCAACTGCATCATCGATGCGGCTGGACGATCCGGCAGTGCCAACCACAGACTGGACGGCACCTCCAAACTCCTGGTGGAAACGGTCAAAGATGCAAAGCTGCGCGACGCCTTCAGTGACCCTGCAGGCGGAGTCCAGCCACGGTTCACCCGGTCAGGACCAAACGGTTCAGCCCAGTCCCGGATAGACTTCCTCTTCACATCGAGGGCCGTCACGGTCAGACACACCGACCTCGCCCCGGTGTTCTTCTCTGACCACTGCCTCCTTCAGGCCACCTGTCACCTACAGGAGGACCGGAAGGCGGGCAGAGGGACGTGGAAGCTAAACGTGGAGCTGTTGACCCCGGAGAACGTTAAGGAGCTAAAGAGGGACTACGCATGTTGGAGAACTGTGAGGCCCCTCTTTGACTCCCAGACACTCTGGTGGGAGACAACAAAGGAGAACATCAAGAAGTTCTTCGTCTCCAAAGGTGTTCAGAGAGCAAGACAGGGTAAGAGGGAACTGTGTCAACTCCAGACAGATTTGCAGCAGCTACTCCTTCTGCAGAGGAGAGGGGTGGATGTGAGGGAGGAACTGAGAGAGTTGAAGGGCCGGCAAGCTCGGCTCTTTACCTCTGAATCCTCCAAGATCATCTTCCGGTCCAGGGTCCGCCATGTTGAGCAGGATGAGACGTGCTCACGTTACTTCTTCCATAAGGTTCACAGGGGGAGCTCTGTGATCAAAAGCCTTAGGGAGGAGGACGGCTCGGTAACATCCTCGCAGACAGACATGCTCAAGATCTGCAGATCCTTTTATAAGGATCTGTACGATGTAAAGACCACAGACAGCACCGCCTCCCAGAACTTCCTGTCCTCCATCACGGAAGTCTTGGACGACAGCAAGCGGGAGAGTCTGGACCAACCACTGACCCTGGAGGAGCTGACTGGCTCCATCCGTTCCTTTGACTCGAGTAAAACTCCCGGAGGCGATGGCTTACCGGCAGAGTTGTACTCGGCTCTGTGGGACTGGGTGGGCCCGGACCTGCTGGAAGTGTACAACGATATACTCCTAGCAGGCAGCATGTCAGACTCTATGAGGAAGGGCAACATCACCCTGATCTACAAGCAGAAGGGGGAGATGAATGACTTAAGGAATTGGAGACCCATTACATTGTTGAATGTAGACTACAAGATCCTGTCTAAGGCCATCGCCAACCGGGTCAAGTCTGCTCTGGGACAGGTGATCCACCCGGACCAAACCTGTGCTGTACCTGGCAGGAAAATCTCAGACAGCCTGGTGCTGCTGAGAGATACCATTGCCTACGTGCAGGACAGACGGGTGGATGCCTGCCTGGTCAGCTTGGACCAGGAGAAGGCCTTCGACAGGATATCGCACACGTACATGAGGGACGTGCTCTCCAAAATGGGCTTTGGGGAGGGAATCAGGAAGTGGATACAACTGCTCTACTCTGATATCTGTAGTGCAGTCCAAATTAATGGGTGGGAATCAGACAGCTTCCCCGTCAGGTCTGGAGTCAGGCAGGGTTGCCCTCTTTCCCCTGTCTTGTTCGTCTGTTGCATTGAACCCTTTGCCGAATCCATCAGGAAGGATGCGAGCATAAGAGGAGTGACACTGCCAGGCAGTGGGGGCACTCAGGTCAAGGCCTCCCTGTACATGGACGATGTCGCCGTCTTCTGCTCGGATCCAGGGTCGGTCCGCAGACTGATCAGCGTCTGCGACCAGTTTGAGTTGGCCACGGGGGCCAGGGTAAACCGCAGGAAGAGCGAGGCCATGCTCTTTGGCAACTGGCCCGACCGATTTTCCATCCCCTTCACCATCAAGCCTGACTTCCTGAAGGTGCTGGGGATCTGGTTCGGGAAGGCTGGGGCATGTAACAAAAATTGGCTGGAGTGGATAGCCAAGGTGGGGAAGAAGCTGGAGCTGTGGAAGCAGCGCTCCCTCTCCATCATGGGGAAAAACCTGGTCATCAGGTGTGAGGTGCTCTCGGGGCTGCTGTACTTGGCGCAAGTGTGGCCCGTCCCTCCCTCCTACGCCACGGGGATCACCCGGGCCGTCTTCCGTTTCATCTGGGGGTCGGCGATGGACCGGGTGCGACGAGCCACAATGCACAAGTCGGCAGACAACGGGGGTAAAGACGTGCCCAACGTCCCCCTCATTCTGATGGCCACTTTCGTGTGTGGCTGCATCAGGCGGAGCATAGAGCCAAGGCACGTGGGCACCAAATGCCACTACCTGCTGAGGTTCTACCTGTCCCCGGTGTTGCGAAGGATGGGCCTGGCGCAGATGCCACGCAATGTGCCAGTCAGCTGGACATTGCCGAACCTTCTGTCGTTTGTGGACAGGTTCTTCCGGACCAACACCTTTGACCACAAGTCCATCGGGCAGTGGTCAGCACGGAACGTCCTGCAGGCACTGCAGGGGAATGACTCCATGGATCCTGTGGCGTGGTTCCCAGAACAGACAGCCCAGCTTGTCTGGCAAAATGCCTCATCGCCAGTACTCACCAACAAGCACCAAGACCTGGCTTGGCTGGCGGTGAGGGGAGCCTTCCCAGTCAGATCCTTCCTGCACCGCCGGAACCTCACTACCAGCGCACGCTGCCCTCGGGACGGCTGCTACGGAGAGGAAACGGTGGCCCACCTCTTCAAAGAGTGTGGATTTGCCAGGAGAGTCTGGAGAGGTCTGCAGGGGTCCCTGTCACGATTCATTCCGAGCAGCTCCGTCACAGAGGTCTCTGTGCTCTACGGACTGTTCCCAGGGACGCATTCCGAGACTGACATCGAGTGCTGCTGGAAGGTCATCAACTCGGTGAAAGACGCCCTTTGGTCTGCCCGATCCTTGTTGACCTCCCAGCGGAGCGAGCTGTCCGTCAAGGAATGTTGCCGACTGGCCCACTGCAGACTGCAGGAGTACGTGCTGAGGGACACTCTGAAGCTCGGTGCAGCCAACGCCAAGGCCCTGTGGGGGAGGACCACAGTCTAGGGTCCTCCCGCTGCTGGACATGGGGGGCAGGGTGTGGTGGAGAGAGACGCCCCTCCAAATAAGGGATATGTATGTAAATGTATGTAAAGGTCTAAGTAAATGCCTGTATTGAATATGTAACCTCCGGGAATGTCGGATGGGTTTGTTTTAAAAATGATGTTTTGTAAATGATATTTATAACTTGAATTAAGTATTTTTTGATTAAAAAAAAAAAAAAAAAAAAAGCCCAGGGTGTGCAGGAAATGCAACAAACCTGGGCACGTGGCGGCAGAATGCAGGACAGTCGTCTGCAGAAACTGCAAGTTAGAAGGCCACGAGACAAGGGATGGTAAAGAGGGTAAGAGCTGCAACCTGTGTGGGGAGGCAGGCCACCTTTACAGGGCCTGCCCAAAAAGAGCAAGCACTTATGCACAGGCGATAAGAGGGGCCGCTGCCAGCACCCCCAGGGTGGACGAGACGCCTCCTACCACTGAAAAAGCCCAAAAAGGAAAGGAGAGCAAGGGCGATGACAGCGCGACCACCAGGAGCCCCCAACCGCAGGACAGAGCCCCCCAGGCCCCTGCCCACGAGGGTGAGTCGATGGAAGAGGGGGAACAGGAAGAGGAGGAATGGAAGGTGGTACAGTCGAGGAAAACATTGAAGGCGGTGCGCACGGAGAAAAAGGCGGAGGGGGCAAGCAAGTCCCAAAAAAGAGTCCTCTCCCAGGACGAGGCCAGCAGTCTCTCCGCATCGGAGGATGAGACGACCAGGAAGAGCCGACAACGGAGGCTGAGGAAGAAAACGGGGGAGGAGGAAGGTAAGAGAAAGAACGTGTCTGTTGCCCCCCAGCCCCAGGAGACTGGGAGCAGTGCCAATGGGCCCCAGCCCCAGGAGACCGTGAGCGGCACAACGGCCAATGGGCCCCTGCTCCGGGAGACCGTGAGCGGCACAACGGCCAATGGGCCCCTGCTCCGGGAGACCGGGAGCGGCACAATGGCCAATGGGCCCCAGCTCCGGGAGACCGGGAGCAGTGCAGCGGCCAATGGGCCCCAGCTCCGGGAGACCGGGAGCAGTGCAGTGGCAAATGGGCCCCAGCTCCAGGACACTGGGAGCAGCGCAGTGGCCTCGCCAGAAAATACACCCTATGCTGAGGAAGCCACCAACCTGTACCACTACCTGTGCGACAAAAATGTGCAGGAACTGAGCCAGATGATTGGCATGCGGGAGGATCGCCTGGGACAATAAAGGACAATGGAGCTGAAACTGGCATCCTTAAACGTGCGCAGTGTGAAGAGCACTGCGCGATGTGTATCCGCCTTGCAGTACCTGGCCAAGGTAAAGGCGGATGTGACTTTTTTACAGGAGTGCGGGCTGCCACACCTTCGCTGCTATCGGAGGTGGTCGCGATGGTGGCCCCACGGACTGTCGGTATGGTCGGGGGGAAATGATTGTCGTGCGTCCGGTCTGGGGATCTTGCTGCGGGGAGGGGGCTTCACCATCACTGAGGTAAGGGAGGTGGTGGGGGGTCGTCTCTTGGTGGTGGATGTAATGTACCGTGGTTCTCCGCTCCGGCTGATAAATGTGTATGCCTCACCCAGGTGGAGCGAGCGGGTGGCCGTCCTCCAGCAGCTCCCACCGCTGCTGGCCACGTCTAGACCGCTCGTTCTGGCCGGTGACTTCAACTGCATCATCGATGCAGCTGGACGATCCGGCAGTGCCAACCACAGACTGGACGGCACCTCCAAACTCCTGGTGGAAACGGTCAAAGATGCAAAGCTGCGCGACGCCTTCAGTGACCCTGCAGGCGGAGTCCAGCCACGGTTCACCTGGTCAGGACCAAACGGTTCAGCCCAGTCCCGGATAGACTTCCTCTTCACATCAAGGGCCGTCACGGTCAGACACACCGACCTCGCGCCGGTGTTCTTCTCTGACCACTGCCTCCTTCAGGCCACCTGTCACCTACAGGAGGACCGGAAGGCGGGCAGAGGGACGTGGAAGCTAAACGTGGAGCTGTTGACCCCGGAGAACGTTAAGGAGCTAAAGAGGGACTACGCATGTTGGAGAACTGTGAGGCCCCTCTTTGACTCCCAGACACTCTGGTGGGAGACAACAAAGGAGAACATCAAGAAGTTCTTCGTCTCCAAAGGTGTTCAGAGAGCAAGACAGGGTAAGAGGGAACTGTGTCAACTCCAGACAGATTTGCAGCAGCTACTCCTTCTGCAGAGGAGAGGGGTGGATGTGAGGGAGGAACTGAGAGAGTTGAAGGGCCGGCAAGCTCAGCTCTTTACCTCTGAATCCTCCAAGATCATCTTCCGGTCCAGGGTCCGCCATGTTGAGCAGGATGAGACGTGCTCACGTTACTTCTTCCATAAGGTTCACAGGGGGAGCTCTGTGATCAAAAGCCTTAGGGAGGAGGACGGCTCGGTAACATCCTCGCAGACAGACATGCTCAAGATCTGCAGATCCTTTTATAAGGATCTGTACGATGTAAAGACCACAGACAGCACCGCCTCCCAGAACTTCCTGTCCTCCATCACGGAAGTCTTGGACGACAGCAAGCGGGAGAGTCTGGACCAACCACTGACCCTGGAGGAGCTGACTGGCTCCATCCGTTCCTTTGACTCGAGTAAAACTCCCGGAGGCGATGGCTTACCGGCAGAGTTGTACTGGGCTCTGTGGGACTGGGTGGGCCTGGACCTGCTGGAAGTGTACAACGATATACTTCTAGCCGGCAGCATATCAGACTCTATGAGGAAGGGCAGCATCACCCTGATCTACAAGCAGAAGGGGGAGATGAATGACATAAGGAGTTGGAGACCCATCACATTGTTGAATGTGGATTACAAGATCCTGTCTAAGGCCATCGCCAACCGGGTCAAGTCTGCTCTGGGACAGGTGATCCACCCGTACCAAACCTGTGCTGTACCTGGCAGGAAAATCTCAGACAGCCTGGTGCTGCTGAGAGACACCATTGCCTACGTGCAGGACAGACGGGTGGATGCCTGCCTGGTCAGCTTGGACCAGGAGAAGGCCTTCGACAGGATATCGCACACGTACATGAGGGACGTGCTCTCCAAAATGGGCTTTGGGGAGGGAATCAGGAAGTGGATACAACTGCT
>NW_027603779.1:0-10000 GCF_053455715.1 Rhinoraja longicauda
GGCTCATAGGGCCGAATGGCCTACTCCTGCACCTATTTTCTATGTTTCCCATTTTCTGTCTCCTCCTTTCTTAAAAAGTGGAACAACATTAGCTACCGTCCAATCCACGGGAACTGCTCCTGAATCTATAGAACATTGGAAAATGATCACCAATTCGTCCACAATTTCTAGAGCCACTTCCTTAAGTACCCTGTGATGTAGACCACCAGGCCCTGGGGATTTATCAGCCTTCAGTCCCGTCAGTCTACCCAACACCATTTCCTGCCCAATGTGAATTTCCTTCAGTTCGTCCATCACCCTAAGACCTCCGTCCACTAGTACATCTGGGAGATTGATTGTGTCTTCCTTAGTAAAGACAGATCCAATGTACCTGGTCAGCTCGTCTGCCATTTCCTTGTTTCCTTATTAAATTCGCCTGCTTCTGTCTTCAAGGGACCCACATTTATCTTACCATTTTTTTTACTCTTGACATACCTAAATAAGCTTTTACTATACATATTTATGTTCTTTGATATTAGGTTACCGCTAAACTGTAGCCTTGAAATCAGGGGAATTAAACATCAGCAGGTGTCCACATTGCTCAAAGATGCAAAAAACATAACATAATTGCCTGTCATATACATTGGTCCTTTTTATAATAGTCCTTGATCAGTGAAGTGTTTATTTCAGTGTCTACGAGTGCCAGGTTTGCACTGCACGACGGGAGATTTTCTCGCTTGAACTACTTGATAAATAAGCACACAAATAAAGTCTGCGTGTGTGGCAGCTTTCTCTGTGCCGTTGTGTGGACAGCCCAGACGGATGAGTTGGTCATTTACTCTCAGACCGACCTTGTTGTCTGGCCTGTGGGTTTGAATTCACATCTACCTGTCGACTGGTCTGAAGTAGTTCACTACAAAATAAACTGCGGATTGAACAGACCCACAGGTAGTGTTCACCGCCTGGAATTAATATTCCCACTGGGCGAAGGGAAGAGCACAGTTACTCAACTCCCCCTTTCTCAGATCTGAAGATACATTTTAATTTTCAGCGTTGTGTATTATTCTTTCAAATGTATGCCGGAGAGAGTTCATTACCATTTCTAACCTGTGTTAATTAAGAAGAAAATAACAAGTTAATACATCTTCAGCTGCCGTGTTTACCAGCGTGGATCGAGCAGGAAAATAGAGTTAGTTCTCATTAAAGTTTAGATTAATTATGGATATTGAACTTGAGTCGACCCTTTAGAGTCGAACATTTGAATTAAAAAGAAGGGATTCTTTCAGAGGATCTTGGAAAAATGGATCGTTTATTTGAGCCATGACACCAACTAGATAAATGCCGAGCTAGATATTGGAAGATTGTGTTATATAGAACTAGATGGTATGTTTGTGCGAATATTGAAATATCTCTAGATAACCAATCATTGTTACTTTTTAATATTTTATTTAGTAAGTGTACCACACTGTCTTATGCATATGCATATATTTATTTATTTATCTATCACCTTTATTTATTTATTCATTTTTGATGTTTTTCTTATTTTATTTTATTTATGTCGATGATGTACTGTTTTGTATATATCTCTGTGAAAAATCAATAAAATCTGATTGAAAAAAAGAAAGGCTCCTTTATTTTACATCGTATCAAATGTAAAACATCGGGGTCAGATTTAATGTGATCATGTCACTGCTTATCCAGACCCATCACTGACCACACTGATAATGTCACTGCTTATCCAGACCCATCACTGACCACACTGATAATGTCACTGCTTATCCAGACCCATCACTGACCACACTTATAATGTCACTGCTGATCCAGAGAGAGAGAGAGAGGAGTGTGGGAGAAAGAGGGGAGGAGTGTGGACGGAAAGGGAGGTGTGTGGGAGGTGAAAGGGGAGGAGTGGAATGGAGGAGGATTGTGGGGAGAGAGAGCGGAGCGATGGGGAGAGGTGGAGGGGAGGGAGCAATGTGACGGGGAGAGAAGACGTGGGCAAATATTGAGCGACGTGGGGAGAGCAGGAGGGGGAGAAATGGGGGGGAGGTCACTGCTTATCCAGACACATCACTGACCACACTGATAATGTCACTGCTTATCCAGACCCATCACTGACCACACTGATAATGTCACTGCTTATCCAGACCCATCACTGACCACACTGATAATGTCACTGCTTATCCAGACCCATCACTGACCACACTGATAATGTCACTGCTTATCCGGAGAGAGAGAGAGAGAGAGAGAGTGAGGATTGTGGAGAGGAAGAGGGGAGTAGTGTGGAGAGTAAGGGAGGTGAGTGGGGAGAGAGGAAGGTGTGTGGGGAGAGAAAGGGGAGGAGTGGTGAGAAAGGAGGAGGGGTGTGGGAATGGAGGATGGGAAGAGAGGGGGTGTGGGGAGAGGAATTCAATACTGTGGGAAGAGAGAGAAGATAGGATGAATGTGGAGAGCGAGGGGGAGTGTGGTGGGAGAGGGGGGGAGTGTGGGTTAAATGACGGGGAGGAGTGTGGGGAAAGAGGTTTTAGGGGAGGGGAGTGAGGAGTGTGAGAGAGAGGGAGGAAGGATGGTATGGAAAGAGTGGAAGGATGGGGACAGGGAGGAGGGGAGAGAGAGGGATATGAGTGACTGTAGGGTGGTGGAGTATTGGGAGAGATAGAGGGGGTGTGGGGAGAGAGAGGGGGATGAGTATGGGCAGAGATGGGGGTGTGCGTGGGCAGAGAGATGGGGAGGAATGTGGGGAGAGAGAGAGAGGGGGAGGAGTGTGGGGAGACAGAGGGGGAGGAGTAGTGAGTGTGTGGGGAGAAAGACGGAGTGTGGGGATGGAGAGTGAGAGGAGAGTGGGGAGAGAGGAGGTGCGGAGAGAGAGGGGGAGCAGTGTGGGGAGAGAGATTAGAGGAGTGTGGCAGGACAGAGAGGAGTGTTGGGAGATAGTGGGGAGCAGTGTGGAGAGAGGGGAGGAGGTGGGAAGTCAAAGGTTTGGAAAATTGGTGAGGAAGAGGGGGGATTAGTATGTGGGGATAGTGAATGGGCGGAGGGGGAGGGAGAGAGGCAGAGAGAGTGAGGAGTGTTGGGGGAGACGCATTATGTGTTACTCTATCACTTGTATACCGGAGAAAGTTATTTACTCATTTTAACCACTGCCTATTAAAATGAAAATAACAAATAAATATGTCTGCACCTGCCAATGCGGATAGAACAGGAAGATGCAGTGAGAGCTCATTGGAGATTAGATTAATTACTGATAATATCACTGCTTATCCAGACCTATCACTGACCACACTGATAATGTCACTGCTTATCCAGACCCATCACTGACCACACTGATAATGTCACTGCTTATCCAGACCCATCACTGACCACACTGATAATGTCACTGCTTATCCAGACCCATCACTGACCACACTGATAATGTCACTGCTTATCCAGACCCATCACTGACCACACTGATAATGTCACTGCTTATCCAGACCCATCACTGACCACACTGATAATGTCACTGCTTATCCAGACCCATCACTGACAACACTGATAATGTCACTGCTTATACGGATCCATCATTGACCACACTGATAATGTCACTGCTTATACGGATCCATCATTGACCACACTGATAATGTCACTGCTTATCCAGACCCATCACTGACCACACTGACGTCACACACAGGTATGTTCTTTGTATCATCCATTCCAAGGACATCTCACATACTGTAACAACCAGCTACCCAGTTCCATCGCATGCTGCTCAAATATATTTTCACCACCTTTGACAACATTTGCCCCGTCCTGATTGGTACGGACACCTCTGAACTCACTGGTGGTTTCACTTCCCATCTGCGTATGATTCTGAACACACTTACACTACAAATGATCACACAAATACAGAAAAATCAAGACTTAACTGCTCTTCCTAGTTCCAGTGCTCTCCTCAGTTGTACTTCAAATATCTGCAAGGCCTTTTTGTGTAGTTCTGGTCACCATATTATAGATATGATGTCCTGTTGCCAGAGACAGTGCGGAACAGATTCACCAGGATGTTATCTGGAATGGACAGCGTTAGTTTGAAGACATAATCAATTGGCTGGGCTTGGTCTTCTTGGAGCGCAGGAGGATGAGGGGTAATCTCATAGACGTGTTTTAGATCATGAAAGGAATAGATCGGGTAGATGCTCAGCTTCTCCTGCCCTGAGTAGGAGAATCGAGGTCCAGAGGACATACTTTTAAGTTGAAGGGAAAATGATTGAATCGGAATCTGAGGGGTAACCTTTTCACACAATGGGTGGTGGATGTATGGAACAAACTGCCTGAGGAGGTATTTGAGGCGGGGGCTATCCCAATATCTGTGAAACAGTTAGACAGGTTGGGTACATGAATAGGACAGGTTTGGTGGGATATGGACCAAATGCAGACAGGTGGAACTAATGTAGATGGGGCCTGTTGGCTGGTGTGGGCAAGTTGGGCCGAAGTGCCTGATTCCACACCATATCACTCTATGACTCTATGAGTACAGGGCTGAACTACCTCCTCTGGCAGTTCGTTCCACACCCCCCCCCCCACCCTTTGTGTGAAAAATATCCCTCAGGTTCCGATTAAATTCCTCCCCTCATCTTAAACCTAGCCCCCCTGGTTCTTGATTCCCCTTCTCTGTGCATCTACCAGATCTATTCCTCTCATTATATTGTCCAGCTGTAGAAGATCATCCCTCATCCTCCTGCAGCAAGGTATATGGTACTAGCCTATATGCATCAAGGGATATAGTACTAGCCTATATGCACCAAGGGATATAGTACTAGCCTATATGCACCAAGGGATATAGTACTAGCCTATATGCACCAAGGGATATAGTACTAGCCTATATGCACCAAGGGATATAGTACTAGCCTATATGCACCAAGGGATATAGTACTAGCCTATATGCACCAAGGGATATAGTACTAGCCTATATGCACCAAGGGATATAGTACTAGCCTATATGCAACAAGGGATATAGTACTAGCCTATATGCACCAAGGGATATAGCACCAGCCTATATGCACCAAGGGATATAGTACTAGCCTATATGCACCAAGGGATATAGTACTAGCCTATATGCACCAAGGGATATAGTACTAGCCTATATGCACCAAGGGATATAGTACCAGCCTGCTGAACCTGTCCCTCCAGATCAGGCCCACTGTCCCTGGTAACATCCTCGTAAATCTCCTCTATCACCTTTCCAGATTGACACCATCTTTCCTGTATCATGGTGCCCACAACAGAACACAATATTCCAAATGCGGCCTCACCAACCTCTTACACAACGGCAACATAACCTTCGTATATCTATACACAATGCTATGACCGAAGACGGCCAATGTTACAAAAGTCTTTTTGACCACACTATCAACCCGTGACGCTACATTCAATACACGATGTACCTGTCGTCCTAGATCGCTCTGCTCTACAGTTCATTCACCTTTCTGCCTCGGTTCCAGGTCATCGGTACTGACACTTCTGAACTCACTGATGGTTTCACTTCACATGTGCGTCTGATAGTGAATACATTTGCACTACAGGTGAACATCCAAATAAAGAATAATCAAGACTTAACTGCTCCTCCAAGTGCAGCGCTCTCCTCAGTTGTACTTCAAATATCTGCGAGGCCCTTTTGTGTAGTTCTGGTCACCATATTACACAAATGATGTCCTATTGCCAGAGGCAGTGCGGAACAGATTCACCAGGATGTTATCTGGAATGGACAGCGTTAGTTTGAGGACAGATTTGATCAGGTGGGATTGATCTCATTGGAGCAATAATGCAGAGGGACGACCTTACTGAGGCTTGTAAAATTATGTCAACTACAGCAGGGTTGAGTAGATGGTCACAGCTATTTCCCAGGCTGGGAGAATCTAAACCTAGAGAACGTACGTTTAATCGAAAGGGGAGAGATTTAAGGGAATTCTGACTTCAACGATGGAGCAATCTTTTCTTTTGAGACGGTGGGGACAGATACCATCTCAGCAAATAAACAGCATTTGGACAGCCGTTTGTTTCGGATGGAAATGGACGGATCTGGGACAAATACAGGTGAATGAGATTACCGTAGATAGGCATCTCGGTCTGCACGGACGAGTCGGGCTGAAGGGCCTGTTTCCCTGCTGTTCCCATGACTGGAATCAGCGGTTCTGTAATCTCTAATGTGCTCTGTCGTCGGTCTCCCCAGTTGTAGCCACATAGCAGACACATCACTGACTGCACAGCAGTGGCGATGCTGTATTGGGTGGTGGTGTCATCAACAACGGAGACACATTGTTCATTTCCCTCGCAAGTGTGCAACATGTTCTTCACTCTCATCAAACTAAACTCCAGCCTGGAAATCCGAGGAATTAAACGCCATTAGGTGTCGAATTTTATCAAACTTGCAGTTTAAGCAACAACATGATATAAATGCCTGTCATACACGTTGGTCATTTTAATATGTCTCTGATCATTGAAGTGTTTTTTTCAGTTTCTATGTGAGCCAGTTATACACAGCAGGAAGGGAGAAATGCTCTCTTGTATTATTAATAAATAGGCACAGAAATACAGACTGAATGTGTGTGAGAGTTTGCTTAAATTCACTGGAATTTAGGATGAGAGGGGATCTTGTAGAACATATACAATTTTGTGGAAGGGTCTCCACCCATTCCTTGTCCCCAGAGATACTGCCTGTCGCGCTGTGTTACTCCGGCTTTTTGTGTCTGTCTTCGGTTTAAACTAGCATCTGCAGTTCCTTCTTACACATATACAATTCTGAAGGGATTGGACAGGTTAGATGCAGGGAAAATGTTCACGATGTTGGGGGAGTCCAGAACAGGGATCACAGTTTAAGAATAAGGGGTAGCTCAATTGTTACTGAGATAAGGAAAAACTGATCTGTCATCGGCCTCCCCAGTTGAGATGGATTGTGAATCTGTGGAATACTCTGCCACAGAAGGCAGTGGAGGCCAATTCACAGGAGGTTTTCAAGAGAGAGTCAGATATAGCTCTTCGGGCTAACGGAATAAAGCTGCATGGGGAGAAAGCAGGAACGGGGTACTGATTTAGGATGATTAGCCGTGATCATATTGAATGGCGGTGCCGGCTCAAAAGGCCAAATGGCCTACTCCTGCAAGTATTGCCCATGTTTCTATGTTTCTAAACCACTGTGGACAGCCCAGACAGGTGAGTTGGTCATTCACTCTCAGACTGACTTTGCTGTCAGGTCTGTGGGTTTGAATTAGCATCAACCTGTCAACTGGTCTGAAGTAGTTCAATAAAAAATAAACTACAGATTCAACAGAATCTTGTGTTCAACGGCTGGAACTAATATTCCCCACTGGGTGAATGGCACAGCTCAATTGCTCAACTCTCCCTAGCTCAGATCTGAAGCTGCATTTTAATTTTCAGCATTATGTGTTATTCTTTAAATTATATGCCGGAGAGAGGCAATTAGTATTTATAACCATTGTTAATTAAGGTGAAAATCACAAATGAAAGCATCTTCACCTGCCGTGTTTACCAGCGTGGATAGAGCAGCAAGATGGAGTTAGTGATCATTCCAGATGAGATTAATTACAGATACTGAACATACGTTAACCCTTTATAGCCAAACATATGCAATAATGTAAAACACAGGTTTGTTATCCACTTTCGTATGAAATACAAAACACGGGAGTTAAGATGAAATGGAAGCATCGCAACCTGATGCATAGACACAGAAACATAGAGAAATAGAAAATAGGTGCAGGAGTGGGCCATTCGGCCCTTGAGCTAGTACCATCATTCAACATAATCATGGCTGATCATCCAAAATCAGTACCCCGTGCCCGCTTTCTCCCCATATACCTTTGTTCCCGTTACCCGAAGAGCATTATCTAACTATGCCTTGAAAACATCCGGTGAATTGGCCTCCACTGCCTTCTGTTGCAGAGAATTCCACAGGTTCACAATTCTGCGTGAAAATGTTTTTCCTCACCTCAGTCCTAAATAGTCTAACACTTATTCTTAAACTGTGACCCCTGGTTCTGGACTCCTCCAACATCGGGAACATTTTCTGCATCTAGTCTACCCAATCCCTTTATAATTTTATGTTTCTATTAGCTCAGTCCGCCTTAACCAACCTGATCTCCAGGTGGCTGAGCACGTCAACTACCCGTCCCACTCCCAGTCTGACCTTTATGTCATGGGCCTCCTCCAGTGCCATAGTGAGGCCCATCGGAAATTGGAGGAACAGCACCTCATATTTCGCTTGGGCAGCTTGCAGCCCAGCGGTATGAACATTGACTTCTCCAAATTTAGATAGTTCCTCTGTCCCTCTCTTCCACACCCCTTCCCAGTTCTCCCTCTATCTTCCTGTCTCCACCTATATCCTTCCTTTGTCCCGCCCCCCTGACATCAGTCTGAAGAAGGGTCTCGACCCGAAACGTCACGCATTCATTCTATCCTGAGATGCTGCCTGACCTGCTGCTTTACTCCAGCATTTTCTGAAATAAATACCTTCGATTTGTACCAGCATATGCAGTTATTTTCTTACACTTATGTTTCTATTAGATCGTAAGATCAGTGATAATGTCACTGCTTCTCCAAACCCATCACTGACCACACTGATAATATCACTGCTTATCCAGACCCATCACTAACCACACTGATAATGTCACTGCTTATCCAGACCCATCACTGACCACACTGATAATGTCACTGCTTATCCAGACCCATCAGTGACCACACTGATAATGTCACTACTTATCCAAACCCATCAGTGACCACACTGATAATGTCACTGCTTATCCAGACCCATTACCTACTTCACTGAAATCACACACATGTAGTTTCTGTGACTCATCCATTCCAAGGACATCTCACATAACAACCAGTACCCAGTTGCGTCGCACAATGCTCAGATATATTTTCACCAGTGAAACCATTGACAACATTGGCCTCGTGCTGAGCCACTGTAGATGATTGGACCTGTATGCAGGTTACCGATCAATGGCTAACCATTCAACAGAACTGCTAACTGTTGATGTTTTAAAAAAGTATGATTTACATGATTTGTCTTGAAGTGGATGATCAGCCATGATCACAATGAATTGCGGTGCTGGCTCGAAGGCCCTAATGGCCTCCTCCTGCACCTATTTTCTATGTTTCTATGTTTCTATATTTCTAAGTGAATCTGATCTTCGATCCGAGGACAGAGATCCATGGACAAGTGTGGAATATCTTACTGCACTATTTGTGCACTCCAGTTATAGAGACAGAGTCATAGAATCTTAAAGAGGCTTCGGCCCAGCCTGCCCACACCGGCCAACATGTCTCCTCCACACTAGTTCCACCTGCCTGCGATCGGCACATTTTCCTATCAATGGCTTATCCATGCACCTGTCTAAATGTTCCTTAAAGGTTGCGAGAGTACTTTTATGTTAGCACCTTTATTTCGTACTTTTTATAGTGAGTAATTTTAGTACCTATGTACCTGAAAGTACCTTTTATAGTTAGCTTTTTGAAGACGTGACCAAAAAGGTCGATCAGGTCAGAGCTGTAGATGTTGTATACATGGACATCAGCATAGTATTCGAGAAGGTTCCTAGTGGTAGCCTGCTCTTGAAGGATAGATCGCATGAGATTTAAGGAGAGATAGCTTAATGGATAGCACATTGGCTTCATGGAAGGAAGCAGAGAGTTATGGTGGAAGGTTACTTCTCGGACTGGACCCCAGTGATTAGTGTCGTCCCTCAGGGTTCGATGCTGGGCCAGTTACTGTTTGTCGACTATATCAAAGATTTGGATGAGAAAACACAGCAGCAAGAATAGCAAGTTTGCAGATGATACAATAGTAGGTTGTTTTGCAGAAACCAGTGAAGATGGTTGTAATGAAGTGCTTTAGGACCTTGACCGAGTAGCCAAGTGTACCGAGGAATGGTTGATGCAATTTAATGCAGATAAATGTGAGAAACATAGAAACATAGAAAATAGGTGCAGAAGGAGGCCATTTGGCCCTTCGAGCCAGCAGCGCCATTCATTGTGA
>NW_027603780.1:0-10000 GCF_053455715.1 Rhinoraja longicauda
GGGGGGGGATAGCGGGGGGGGGGGAGCGCATCAGTGAAAGGTCGGGGGGGGAGGGGGGAGCGCATTAGTGAAAGGTCCGGGGGGGGGGAGAGAGCATCAGTGAAAGATCCGGGGGGGGGGGAGATAGCGGGGAGAGGATCTCCCGGGTGTGGGAGAGAGGAGAGAAGCAAGGGGAGAGAGGGGCACAGACGCACAGCAGCGCCACGCTGAAAGCCTTCAATAAATCAGTAGGAGGGGGGTGCATGGGCATTTTGACGTCACACGATGAAGGCCATGGAAAAGACGGCTGGAATTTTTTTAAAAAAACTAAAACCTCTGTAACTTAAAAAATATACGACCGAATCAAATAAAAATATCATTTTCCAGCAGCGTTCAGCGTGGTGATTAAGGCGGTGCAAATATCGTGGCGCTACGGTTCACCGTCTTTGCCGAAAATCAGCCGGAAAAATGAGAGATTTAAAAAAAGACTTTTAAACCTCTGTAACTTAAAAAATATACGACCGAATTAAATAACAATATCATTTTCGGCAAGCGTCCAGCGGTGTGATTAAGGCGGTGCAAAAATTGTGGCGCTACGCCTCACCGTTTTGCAGAAATCAGCCGAAATCACTGTTACAGATATACATACAAGTCAGAGTTTTAGTAAGATTAGATAGATAGATAGATAGACTAGCACAAGTGTGCCCGTTGGGCCCGTCCTCGTAGGGTTTCCATTGTAACCGGGAGGGGAGTGGGGGGGAGGGAAGGGGGAGGGAGGGAGGAGGGAGGTGTGGTGGGGGGAGGGGAGGGGGAGGGAAGGGGGAGGGGGAAGGGGGGAGGGGGAGGGAGAGGGGAGGTAGGGGGGAGGGGGAGGGAGGGGAAAGGGGAGGGAGGGGGAGGGAGGGGGGAGAGGGGAGGGAGGGGGGGAGGAGGGAGGTGTGGAGGGGGGAGGGGAGGGGGAGGGAAGGGGGAGGGGAGGGGGGAAGGGGGAGGGGGGAGGGTGAGGGGAGGTAGGGGGGAGGGGGAGGGAGGGGAAAGGGAAGGGAGGGGGAGGGAAGGGGAGAGGGGAGGGAGGGGGGGAGGGGGAGGGAGGGGGGAGGGAAGGGGGACCTCCCCTTTTCCCAGTACCCCTCTTTCCCCGTTGGGCCCGTCCTCGTAGGGTTTCCATTGTAACCGGGAGGAGGGGAGGGAGGGAAGGGGGAGGGAGGGAGGTGTGGAGGGAGGAGGGGAGGGGGAGGGGGAGGGGGAGGGGAGGGGGAGGGGAAGGGGGGAAGGGGGGAGGGAGAGGGGAGGGAGGGGGAAGGGGAGGGAGGGGGACCTCCCCTTTTCCCAGTACCCCTCTTTCCCCGTTGGGCCCGTCCTCGTAGGGTTTCCATTGTAACCGGGAGGGGAGTGGGGGGGAGGGAAGGGAGGAGGGAGGTGTGGAGGGGGGAGGGGAGGGGGAGAGAGGGGGAGGGGAGGGGGGAGGGGGGAAGGAGGGGAGGGGAGGGAGGGGGTATGGGGGAGGGAGGGGGGAAGGGGGGAGGGAGGGGGACCACCCATTTTCCCAGTACCCCTCTTTCCCCTTTGGGCCCGTCCTCGTAGGGTTTCCATTGTAACCGGGAGGCGGGGAGGGAGGGGGGAGGGAGGGAGGAGGGAGGTGTGGAGGGAGGAGGGGAGGGAAGGGGGTGGAGGGGAGGGGGAAGGGGGGGAGGGGGGAAGGGGGGAGGTGAAAGGAGGGGGAGGGGGGGAGGGAGGGGGACCTCCCCTTTTCCCAGTACCCCTCTTTCCCCGTTGGGCCCGTCCTCGTAGGATTTCCATTGTAACCGGGAGGCGGGGAGGGAGGGGGAGGGAGGGAGGATGGGAGGCGGATGGAGGGGGGGAGGGGAGGGGGAAGGGGTGGGAGGGAAGGGGGGAGGGGGGAGGGAGGGGGACCTCCCCTTTTCCCAGTACCCCTCTTTCCCCGTTGGGCCCGTCCCCGAGGGGTGAGGGATGTGGGGAGGGATGGGGAGTTAGTTGGGGAGGAGGGGGGGAGGGAGTGGGGATGGAGGTGGGAAGGAGTGGGGAGGAAGGGGTTGAGGGGGGTAGGGGGACCTCCCCTTTCTTTTTTCGAAACACTTGCCCCGGTGGCCCACGAGCATATGGGCCCCATGCTGATCTGTGTATGTTAAGTGACTTGCAATAAAAAACACAACTTTAAAAAACAATCAGCTGCTTCACACCAACTTTAAAAAACAATCAGCTGCTTCACACAAGCATTGTGACGTCACAAGCTGAAGACCTTGAAAAAAAAGGTTAAAAATAAAAAGATGTAAATTTGTAAAGAGTAGACAATAGCAGCTGCTCATCCTGGAAAATAAACTGGACTTCCTCTGTCTGACAGAAACCTGGCAACAACCTCTGGATTACCTCTCACTCAACCTCACTACACCCAACGGATACTCCTACATCAATAAACCACGCTCGGAAGGCCGAGGTGGTGGGATTGCCGTAATTCACCGACAGGACTTCAAGATCAAACTCATCTCCATCTCATCTGCTCCGTCATTTGAACACCTGGCTTTCAAACTCTCTGGCCACACAAAATTAGTCATGGCAGTTGTCTACCGCCCTCCCAAACCACACCCATCATTCCTTTCTGACTTCTCTGACTTTCTGACCCAGTTCTGTTCTCTCTCCCCCTCAATCCTCCTCCTCGGTGATTTCAACATCCACATGGACTCCACTGACTCCACAATAACCGCTGACTTCACTGAAATACTCAACTGCTTTAACCTCACTCAACACGTAAATTTTCCCACCCATAACCGTGGGCACATTCTGGACCTTGTCTGCTCCACTGGACTAAATCTACATCACCTCTCTGGCTCCGACCCCACCCTCTCTGATCACTTAGCCATCACCATGTCCGTCAACATTCCCACCCCAGCTCCAAAGCAAAAACGCAAAATAAACTTCCGCAAGCTGAACTCTGTTTCACCTACCTCGCTCTCATCCTCCCTCTCTGAAATAATGTCCGCCTCTCCCTTCGTTGACCTCCACAGCCCCTCTGACCTCACTGACTACTACAACCGCACTCTCTCCTCCTGCCTCGACCAGCTTGCACCTATAAAAACCAAAACAGTTTCCTTCACCCACTCTGCTCCCTGGTTTACCCCTGAACTCCGCGTGATGAAAACTCATGCCCGTCAACTTGAAAGACTCCGCAACAAAACAGGTCTCACAATTCACTCCCAAGCCTACAAAGACCACATACAGCACTATAAAGATGCCCTCTTCCATGCCCACTCCACCTACTACTCTCAAATAATTCACTCTGGCTCCGGAAACCCAAAAACACTCTTCTCTACAATAACCAAACTCCTCAGCCCACTGGACACCATCTCCCAATCATTCACAGTTGACAAATGCACCACTTTCCTTTCATTCTTCCAAAGCAAAATAGACAACATCTACAGCACCTTAACCACCAACGCACCTGCTCCCCCTCAAACCAACCGCCCCCCCCTTATCCTGTCAGCCCCTGCCTCAGTTCTCCCCAATCTCCACCACCGACCTCTCTGTCCTCTTCACAGGAATAAAAACTGCCACCTGCTCTCTGGACCCCATCCCCTCCAGCTTTGTCAAGGCCTGCCTTCCTGCTCTCTCTCCACTTATCACTGCAACAATAAACTCCTCCCTGTCCACTGGCATCGTCCCGCCATCCCTCAAAATCGCTGCTGTCACCCCCATTCTGAAAAAACCTGGTCTAAACCCTGACACCCCAAACAACTTCAGACCAATCTCCAACCTACCCTTTCTGTCCAAAGTTTTGGAACGTGCTGTAGCTTCCCAACTAAAATACCACCTCTCTAACAATAACCTGTATGAAACTTTCCAATCTGGATTCCGCTCAAACCACTGTACTGAAACTGCGCTCCTCAAAATCACAAACGACATTCTCCTCTCCTCCGACGCTGGCAACCTCAACATCCTCATCCTACTTGACCTCAGCGCCGCCTTTGACACCATAAATCACTCCATTCTCCTCACCCGACTTGAAACCTCCCTTAACATCACCGGCACAGCCCTATCCTGGTTTAAATCTTACCTCTCTGACAGACACCAGTTCATCTCCATTAACAACTGTAAATCCCCCACCGCTCCCCTCCCCCAAGGTGTCCCCCAAGGCTCAGTCCTTGGCCCCCTCCTCTTCATCCTCTACCTGTTCCCCCTTGGTCAATTAATCCGCCGTCATGGTCTCAACTTCCACTGCTTCGCCGATGATATCCAGCTCCTCATCTCCACCAAGTCAATCTCCTCCACCACACACTCTACACTGACAAACTGCATTACTGAAATAAAATCTTGGCTTCAATCAAACTTCCTCAAACTCAATTGCAACAAATCTGAAATCATCATCATTGGTCCAAAACTGCTCACCAAATCCACCCAAAACTTCATCCTCAACATTGATGGTCTCCCAGTATCCACCTCATCTCATATCCGGAATCTTGGAATCATCCTTGATCAAACCCTCTCCTTCGACAAACACATCAAACACATCACAAAGACAGCCTTCTTCCACCTCAAAAACATTGCCCATCTCCGTCCATCCCTCTCCTCCACAGCTGCAGAAACCCTCATCCACGCCTTCATCGCCTCCCGTCTGGACTACTGCAACAGCCTCCTCTATGGCGCACCCTCAAAAATCATCAATAAACTTCCATACATTCAAAACTCTGCTGCCCGTCTCCTCACACATACCTCGATCCGTGACCATATCACCCCCGTCCTTTATAAACTCCACTGGCTCCCCATCCCCCAGAGAATCCAGTACAAAATCCTCCTCATAACCTACAAAGGCCTCCATAACCTGGCCCCATCCTACCTGACCGACCTCCTCCACAGGCACACTCCCACCTGCACCCTCCGCTCTGCCGCTGCCAATCTCCTATCCCCCCACGTCCGGACTAAACTCAGATCCTGGGGGGACAGGGCTTTCTCCATCGCTGCTCCCACCCTATGGAACTCACTACCCCAAACCGTTAGAGACTCCCCCACACTCACCACATTCAAAACATCGCTGAAGTCTCACCTGTTCAGTACTGCCTTCAACCACTGAAGGTCACCTCACCTACTGTCTCCTTTCTCTGTTCATTTATTTATTTACTTATTTATCTATTTATTAATTTCCCTATGTTCTCAAAATCTCTGTAAAGCGTCTTTGAGTATATGAAAAGCGCTATATAAATAAAATGTATTATTATTATTATTATTATTGTGACATCACACGCTGAAGGGGGGCAGCTCGAGCTCATCTCACAGGGGCATTGTGACATCACACGCTGAAGACTAAATTCGCACCGCAGCGCCCCCCTGAAAAGGGGGGGGGGGCAGCGCTTTAAAACATCTGTAACTTAAAAAACATGCGACTAAATCAAATGAAAATATCACGGCCGGTCGTTTGGGAGGTTGTCGATTAAGTCGGTACGAAAACCGTCGCGCTACGGTTCAACGTTTTGCCGCAATCGCTGTTACGCGCATAACAGGTCAAACCCAAAAAATATATATACACAAGATCTGAGTTTTAATAGTATACTAGCACAAGTGTGCCCGTTGGGCCCGTCCTCGAAGGGTTTCCATTGTAACCGGGAGGGGAGGGAAGGGGGAGGGAGAAGGGAGGTGTGGAGGGGGGAGGGGAGGGGGGGATGGGAGGGGGGAGGGGAGTGGGAAAGAGGGGAGGGAGCGGGGTAGGGGGGAGGGGGAGGGAGGGGGAGGGGAGGCAGAGGGGAGGGATGGGGGAGGGGGAGGGAGGGGAGAGGGAAGGGGGGAGGGAGGGGGACCTCCCCTTTTCCCAGTACCCCTCTTTCCCCGTTGGGCCCGTCCTCGTAGTGTTTCCATTGTAACCGGGAGGAGGGGAGGGAGGGAAGTGGGAGGGAGGGAGCAGGGAGGAGGGGAGGGGGAGGGGAGAGGGGGGAGGGGAGAGGGGGGAGGGAGTGGGGTAGGGGGGAGGGAGGGGGGAGGGAGGGGAGGGGAGGGGGGAAGGGGGAGGGAGGGGGACCTCCCCTTTTCCCAGTACCCCTCTTTCCCCGTTGGGCCCGTCTTCGTAGGGTTTCCATTGTAACCGGTAGGGGATTGGGGGGGGGGTAAGGGGAGGGAGGGAGGAGGGAGGTGTGGAGGGGGAGGGGGGGCGGGAGGGGGGAGGGAGTTGGGGAGGGAGGGGGAGGAGTTTTAGGAGGGAGTGGGGATGGAGGTGGGAAGGAGGGGGGAGGAAGGGGTTGAGGGGGGAAGGGGGACCTTCCCTTTTCCCAGTACCCCTTTCCCCCCACCACCAAGCCCCCTCCGCAACGATCTCTCTCCCCCAGACACACTCTCAGTGTCTTTTCACAAAATTTCCGGTCACTAAGCTTCCGGTCTTAAGCTCAGGGGTGACCGAGCTTTTGCGGTTGCAGCTCCTAGACTGTGGAACAGCATCCCTCTCCCCATCAGAACTGCCCTCTCCATCCACTCCTTTAAGTCCAGGCTCAAAACCTATTTCTAATCCCTAGCGTTTGAGGCTCATTGAGGAGGTGCTGTGAACTGTTTGCGTGCCACTGTGTGTTTCATTTTTTTCCTTAGTACCTAATCAGATGTACAGCACTTTGGTCAATGTGGGTTGTTTTTAAATGTGCTATACAAATATAATTGACTTGACTTGACCAAGTGCTTCTCATAAAAAATGTAAGGGGAGGGGAGTGGGGGTGAGGGAAGGGGGAGGGAGGGAGGAGGGAGGTGTGGAGTGGGGAGGGAGGGGGGGGAGGGGAGGGGGGAAGGGGGGGAGGGAGAGGGGTATGGGGGAGGGAGGGGGGAGGGGAGGGGGGAAGGGGAGGGAGGTGTGCGGGAGGGGGAGGGGGGGGGAGGGAGGGGGGAGGGAGGGCGGAGGGAGGGGGAAGGGGGAGGGAGGGGGACCTCCACTTTTCCCAGTACCCCTCTTTCCCCGTTGGGCCCGTCCTCGTAGCGTTTCCATTGTAACCGGGAGGAGGGGAGGGAGGGAAGGGGGAGGGAGGAGGGAGGTGTGGAGGGAAGAGGGGAGGGGGAGGGGGAGGGGAGGGGGGAGGGGGGAGGGGGGAAGGGGGGAGGGAGAGGGGAGGGAGGGGGTAGGGGGGGAGGGAGGGGGGACGGGAGGGGGGAAGGGGGAGGGAGGGGGAGGGAGTTGGGGAGGAGAGGGGGAGGGAGTGGGGATGGAGGTGGGAAGGAGTGGGAAGGAAGGGGTTGAGGGGGGAAGGGGGACCTCCCCTTTCCCCAGTACCCCCATGCTGATCTGTGTATGTTAAGTGACTTGCAGTAAAAAACACAACTTTAAAAAACAATCAGTTTCTTTTCGCTACAATGTCACAAGCTGAAGACCTTGAAAAAAAAGTTTAAAATAAAAAGATGTAAATTTGTAAAGAGTAGACACCCAATAGCAGCTGCTTGTCCATTGTGACGTCACACGCTGAAGACTAAATCCGCACCGCAGCGCCCCCTATAGAAACCTCAATAAGGGGGGGGGGGGCAGTGCTTTAAAACCTCTGTAACTTTAAAAATATACGAACAAATTAAATGGAAAATATCGCGGCCGGTTAGCCGGGAGGTTGGTGATCAAGGCGGTGCAAAAACCGTGGCGCCACGGTTTACCGTTTTGCCGGAATCACTGATAACTACAAAAACCCAGATACAAAACATTTATAAACAAGAAGTGAGTTTTAATAGTATACTAGCACAAGTGTGCCCGTTGGGCCCGTCCTCGTTGGGTTTCCATTGTAAACGGGAGGGGAGTGGGGGGGGGGGGAGGGAAGGGGGAGGGTGTGGGGAGGGAAGGGGGAGGGTGGGGGGAGGGAAGGGGAGGGAGGGAGGAGGGGAGGGGGAGGGAGGGGGGAGGGGAGGGGGGAAGGGGGGGATGGGGGAGGGGGGAGGGGAGGGAGGGGGGAGGGGAGTGGGAGGGAGAGGGGGTGGGGGGGAGGGAGGGGAAGGGGGGAGGGGAGGGGGAAGGGGGGAGGGAGGGGGACCTCCCCTTTTCCCAGTACCACTCTTTCCCCGTTGGGCCCGTCCTCGTAGGGTTTCCATTGTAACCGGGAGGAGGGGAGGGAGGGAAGGGGGAGGGAGGGAGGAGATAGGTGTGGATGGAGGAGGGGAGGGGGAGGGAGAGGGGGGAAGGGAGGGGAGGGGGGAGGGAGAGGGGTAGGGGGAGGGGGAGGGAGGGGGAGGGGGAAGGGGGGAGGGAGGGGGACCTCCCCTTTTCCCAGTACCCTCTTTCCCCGTTGGGCCCGTCCTCGTAGGGTTTCCATTGTAACCGGGAGGAGGGGAGGGAGGGAAGGGGGAGGGAGGTAGGAAGGAGGTGTGGACGGAGGAGGGGAGGGGGAGGGAGGGGAGGGGTGGGGAAGGGGAGGGAGGGGGGTGGGGGGGAGGGGGAGGTAGGGGAGGGGAGTGGGGGAGGGGGAAGGGGGGGAGGGGGGAGGGAGAGGGGTAGGGGGGAGGGAGAGGGGTAGGGGGGAGGGAGAGGGGTAGGGGAGAGGGAGGGGAGGGGGGAAGGGGGGAGGGAGGGGGACCTCCACTTTTCCCAGTACCCCTCTTTCCCCGTTGGGCCCGTCCTCGTAGGGTTTCCATTGTAACCGGGAGGAGGGGAGGGAGGGAAGGGGGAGGGAGGGAGGAGGGAGGTGTGGAGGGAGGAGGGGAGGGGGAGGGGGAGGGGGGAGGGGGGAAGGGGGAGGGAGAGGGGAGGGAGGGGGGTAAGGGGGAGGGAGGGGGAGGGGAGGGGGAAGGGGGAGGGAGGGGGACCTCCCCTTTTCCCAGTACCCCTCTTTCCCCGTTGGGCCCGTCCTCGTAGGGTTTCCATTGTAACCGGGAGGGGAGTGGGGGGAGGGAAGGGAGGAGGGAGGTGTGGAGGGGGAGGGGAGGGGGAGGGGAGGGGGGAAGGGAGGGGGAAGGGAGGGGGGAAGGGGGGGGGAAGGGGGGAGGGAGGGGGTCCTCCCCTTTTCCCAGTACCCCTCTTTCCCCGTTGGGCCCGTCCCCGTAGGGTTTCCATTGTAACTGGGAGGCGGGGAGGGAGGGGGAGGGAGGGAGGGGGATGGAGGGTGGGAGGGGAGGGGGGAAGGGGGGAGTTGGAGGGAGGGGGAGGGAGGTGGGGAGGGGAGGGGGAAGGACTTGCCCCGGTGGCCCACGAGCATAGGGGCCCCATGCTGATCTGTGTATGTTAAATGACTTGCAATAAAAAACACAACTTTAAAAAACAATCAGTTGCCTTTCGCTACAATGTTGCAACCATCTCACACAAGCATTGTGACGTCACAAGCTGAAGACCTTGAAAAAAAAGTTTAAAAATAAAAAGATGTAAATTTGTAAAGAGTAGACACCCAATAGCAGCTGCTTGTCCATTGTGACGTCACACGCTGAAGACTAAATCCGCACCGCAGCGCCCCCTATAGAAACCTCAATAAGGGGGGGGGGGGGGCAGTGCTTTAAAACCTCTGTAACTTTAAAAACATACGAACAAATTAAATGAAAATATCGCGGCCGGTTAGCCGGGAGGTTGGTGATCAAGGCGGTGCAAAAACCGTGGCGCCACGGTTTACCGTTTTGCCGGAATCACTGATAACTACACAAACCAGATACAAAACATTTATAAACAAGAAGTGAGTTTTAATAGTATATAGACTAGCACAAGTGTGCCCGTTGGGCCCGTCCTCGTAG
The DNA here is from genome assembly GCF_053455715.1 of Rhinoraja longicauda. Taxonomy (NCBI): domain Eukaryota; kingdom Metazoa; phylum Chordata; class Chondrichthyes; order Rajiformes; family Arhynchobatidae; genus Rhinoraja; species Rhinoraja longicauda. Next base: position 9,649 of record NW_027603780.1, read on the forward strand.
GGTTTCCATTGTAACCGCGAGGATGGGAGGGAGGGAAGAGGGAGGGAGGGAGGAGGGAGGTGTGGAGGGAGGAGGGGAGGGGGAGGGAGGGGGGAGGGAGGGAGGGGGATGGAGGGTGGGAGGGGAGGGGGGAAGGGGGGAGTTGGAGGGAGGGGGAGGGAGGTGGGGAGGGGAGGGGGAAGGACTTGCCCGGTGGCCCACGAGCATAGGGGGCCCCATGCTGATCTGTGTATGTTAAATGACTTGCAATAAAAAACACAACTTTAAAAAACAATCAGTTGCCTTTCGCTACAATGTTGCAACCATCTCACACAAGCATTGTGACGTCACAAGCTGAAGACCTTGAAAAAAA
>NW_027603781.1:0-10000 GCF_053455715.1 Rhinoraja longicauda
AGCACTGAGGTGCAGATACTAGCAGAGGTGCATATACTAGCAATGAGGTGCAAATACTAGCACTGAGGTGCAGATACTAGCAGAGGGGCAGATATGAGCACTGAGGTGCAGATACTAGCAGAAGTGCAGATACTATCAGAGGTGCAGATACCAGCACTGAGGTGCAGATACTAGCAGAAGTGCAGATACTAGCACTGAGGTGCAGATACTAACAGAGGTGCAGATACTAGCAGTGAGGTGCAGATACCAACAGAGGTGCAGATACTAACAGAGGTGCAGATAATAGCACTGAGGTGCAGATACTAGCACTGAGGTGCAGATACTAGCACTGAGGTGCAGATACTAGCACTGAGGTGCAGATACTAGCACTGAGGTGCAGATACTAGCACTGAGGTGCAGATACTGGCACTGAGGTGCAGATACTAGCACTGAGGTGCAGATACTAGCAGAGATGCAGATACTAGCACTGGTGCAGATACTAGAAGAGGTACAGATACTGGCACTGAGGTGCAGATACTAGCAGTGAGGTGCAGATACTAGCAGAGGTGCAGATATTAGCAGAGGTGCAGATACTAGCACTGAGGTGCAGATACTAGCAGAGGTGCAGATACTAGCACTGAGGTGCAGATACTAGCACTGAGGTGCAGATACTAGCAGAGGTGCAGATACTAGCACTGAGGTGCAGATACTTGCAGAGGTGCAGATACTAGCACTGATGTGCAGATACTAGCACTGAGGTGCAGATACTAACAGAGGTGCAGATACTAGCACTGAGGTGCAGATATTAGCACTGAGGTGCAAATACTAGCACTGAGGTGCAGATACTAGCAGAGGTGCAGATACTAGCACTGAGGTGCAGATACTAGCACTGAGGTGCAGATACTAGCACTGAGGTGCAGATACTAGCACTGAGGTGCAGATACTAGCAGAGGTGCAGATACTAGCAGAGGTGCAGATACTGGCACTGAGGTGCAGATACTAGCACTGAGGTGCAGATACTAGCAGAGGTGCAGATACCAACACTGAGATGCAGATACTAGCAGAGTGCAGACTCTAGCAGAGGTGCAGATACTAGCACTGAGGTGCAGATACTAGCACCGAGGAGCAGATACTAGCACCGAGGTGCAGATACTAGCACTGAGGTGCAGATACTAGCAGAGGTGCAGATACTAGCAGAGGTGCAGATACTAGCACTGAGGTGCAGATACTAGCACTGAGGTGCAGATACCAGCATTGAGGTGCAGATACTAGCAGAGATGCAGATACTAGCACTGAGGTGCAGATACTAGCACTGAGGTGTAGATACTAGCAGAGGTGCAGATACTAGCAGAGGTGCAGATACTAGCACTGAGGTGCAGATACTAGCAGAGGTGCAAATACTAGCACCGAGATGCAGATACTAGCAGAGGTGCAGATATGAGCACTGAAGTGCAGATACTAGCAGAAGTGGATACAAGCAGAGGTGCAGATACTAGCAGAGGTGCAGATACTAGCACTGAGGTGCAGATACTAGCAGAGGTGCATATACTAGCAATGAGGTGCAAATACTAGCACTGAGGTGCAGATACTAGCAGAGGGGCAGATATGAGCACTGAGGTGCAGATACTAGCAGAAGTGCAGATACTATCAGAGGTGCAGATACCAGCACTGAGGTGCAGATACTAGCAGAAGTGCAGATACTAGCACTGAGGTGCAGATACTAACAGAGGTGCAGATACTAGCACTGAGGTGCAGATACCAACAGAGGTGCAGATACTAACAGAGGTGCAGATACTAGCACTGAGGTGCAGATACTAGCACTGAGGTGCAGATACTAGCACTGAGGTGCAGATACTAGCACTGAGGTGCAGATACTAGCACTGAGGTGCAGATACTAGCACTGAGGTGCAGATACTAGCAGAGATGCAGATACTAGCACTGGTGCAGATACTAGAAGAGTTACAGATACTGGCACTGAGGTGCAGATACTAGCAGTGAGGTGCAGATACTAGCAGAGGTGCAGATATTAGCAGAGGTGCAGATACTAGCACTGAGGTGCAGATACTAGCAGAGGTGCAGATACTAGCACTGAGGTGCAGATACTAGCACTGAGGTGCAGATACTAGCAGAGGTGCAGATACTAGCACTGAGGTGCATATACTTGCAGAGGTGCAGATACTAGCACTGATGTGCAGATACTAGCACTGAGGTGCAGATACTAACAGAGGTGCAGATACTAGCACTGAGGTGCAGATACTAGCACTGAGGTGCAGATACTAGCACTGAGGTGCAGATACTAGCACTGAGGTGCAGGTACTAGCACTGAGGTGCAGATACTAGCACTGAGGTGCAAATACTAGCAGAGGTGCAGATACTAGCCCTGAGGTGCAGATACTAACAGAGGTGCAGATAGTGGCACTGAGGTGCAGATACTAGCACTGAGGTGCAGATACTAACAGAGGTTCAGATACTAGCACTGAGGTGCAGATACTAGCACTGAGGTGCAAATACTAGCACTGAGGTGCAGATACTAGCAGAGGTGCAGATACTAGCACTGAGGTGCAGATACTAGCACTGAGGTGCAGATACTAGCAGAGGTGCAGATACTAGCACTGAGGTGCAGATACTAGCACTGAGGTGCAGATACTAGCACTGAGGTGCAGATACTAGCACTGAGGTGCAGATACTAGCAGAGGTGCAGATACTAGCACTGAGTTGCAGATACTAGCACTGAGGTGCAGATACTAGCAGAGGTGCAAATACTAACACTGAGATGCAGATACAAGCAGAGTGCAGATTCTAGCAGAGGTGCAGATACTAGCACTGAGGTGCAGATACTAGCACTGAGGTGTAGATACTAGCACTGAGGTGCAGATACTAGCACTGAGGTGCAGATACTAGCAGAGGTGCAGATACTAGCAGAGGTGCAGATACTAGCACTGAGGTGCAGATACTAGCACTGAGGTGCAGATACCAGCATTGAGGTGCAGATACTAGCAGAGATGCAGATACTAGCACTGAGGTGCAGATACTAGCACTGAGGTGTAGATACTAGCAGAGGTGCAGATACTAGCAGAGGTGCAGATACTAGCACTGAGGGGCAGATACTAGCAGAGGAGCAAATACTAGCACCGAGATGCCGATACTAGCAGAGGTGCAGATATGAGCACTGAAGTGCAGATACTAGCAGAAGTGGATACTAGCAGAGGTGCAGATACTAGCACTGAGGTGCAGATACTAGCACTGATGTGCAGGTACTAGCACTGAGGTGCAGATACTAGCACTGAGGTGCAAATACTAGCAGAGGTGCAGATACTAGCACTGAGGTGCAGATACTAACAGAGGTGCCGATAGTGGCACTGAGGTGCAGATACTAGCACTGAGGTGCAGATACTAACAGAGGTGCAGATACTAGCACTGAGGTGCAGATACTAGCACTGAGGTGCAAATACTAGCACTGAGGTGCAGATACTAGCAGAGGTGCAGATACTAGCACTGAGGTGCAGATACTAGCACTGAGGTGCAGATACTAGCAGAGGTGCAGATACTAGCACTGAGGTGCAGATACTAGCACTGAGGTGCAGATACTAGCACTGAGGTGCAGGTACTAGCACTGAGGTGCAGGTACTAGCACTGAGGTGCAGATACTAGCACTGAGGTGCAAATACTAGCAGAGGTGCAGATACTAGCCCTGAGGTGCAGATACTAACAGAGGTGCAGATAGTGGCACTGAGGTGCAGATACTAGCACTGAGGTGCAGATACTAACAGAGGTGCAGATACTAGCACTGAGGTGCAGATACTAGCACTGAGGTGCAAATACTAGCACTGAGGTGCAGATACTAGCAGAGGTGCAGATATTAGCACTGAGGTGCAGATACTAGCACTGAGGTGCAGATACTAGCAGAGGTGCAGATACTAGCACTGAGGTGCAGATACTAGCACTGAGGTGCAGATACTAGCAGAGGTGCAGATACTAGCACTGAGGTGCAGATACTAGCACTGAGGTGCAGATACTAGCACTGAGGTGCAGATACTAGCACTGAGGTGCAGATACTAGCAGAGGTGCAAATACTAACACTGAGATGCAGATACAAGCAGAGTGCAGATTCTAGCAGAGGTGCAGATACTAGCACTGAGGTGCAGATACTAGCACTGAGGTGTAGATACTAGCACTGAGGTGCAGATACTAGCACTGAGGTGCAGATACTAGCAGAGGTGCAGATACTAGCAGAGGTGCAGATACTATCACTGAGGTGCAGATACTAGCAGAGGTGCAGATACTAGCACTGAGGTGCAGATACTAGCACTGAGGTGCAGATACCAGCATTGAGGTGCAGATACTAGCAGAGATGCAGATACTAGCACTGAGGTGCAGATACTAGCACTGAGGTGTAGATACTAGCAGAGGTGCAGATACTAGCACCGAGATGCCAATACTAGCAGAGGTGCAGATATGAGCACTGAAGTGCAGATACTAGCAGAAGTGGATACTAGCAGAGGTGCAGATACTAGCACTGAGGTGCAGATACTAGCACTGAGGTGCAGATACTAGCAGAGGTGCAGATACTAGCACTGAGGTGCAGATACTTGCAGAGGTGCAGATACTAGCACTGATGTGCAGATACTAGCACTGAGGTGCAGATACTAACAGAGGTGCAGATACTAACAGAGGTGCAGATACTAGCACTGAGGTGCAGATACTAGCACTGAGGTGCAGATACTAGCACTGAGGTGCAGGTACTAGCACTGAGTTGCAGATACTAGCACTGAGGTGCAAATACTAGCAGAGGTGCAGATACTAGCCCTGAGGTGCAGATACTAACAGAGGTGCCGATAGTGGCACTGAGGTGCAGATACTAGCACTGAGGTGCAGATACTAACAGAGGTGCAGATACTAGCACTGAGGTGCAGATACAAGCACTGAGGTGCAAATACTAGCACTGAGGTGCAGATACTAGCAGAGGTGCAGATACTAGCACTGAGGTGCAGATACTAGCACTGAGGTGCAGATACTAGCAGAGGTGCAGATACTAGCACTGAGGTGCAGATACTAGCACTGAGGTGCAGATACTAGCACTGAGGTGCAGATACTAGCAGAGGTGCAGATACTAGCACTGAGTTGCAGATACTAGCACTGAGGTGCAGATACTAGCACTGAGGTGCAGATACCAGCATTGAGGTGCAGATACTAGCAGAGATGCAGATACTAGCACTGAGGTGCAGATACTAGCACTGAGGTGTAGATACTAGCAGAGGTGCAGATACTAGCAGAGGTGCAGATACTAGCACTGAGGTGCAGATACTAGCAGAGGAGCAAATACTAGCACCGAGATGCAGATACTAGCAGAGGTGCAGATATGAGCACTGAAGTGCAGATACTAGCAGAAGTGGATACTAGCAGAGGTGCAGATACTAGCACTGAGGTGCAGATACTAGCAGAGGTGCATATACTAGCAATGAGGTGCAAATACTAGCACTGAGTGCAGATACTAGCAGAGGGGCAGATATGAGCACTGAGGTGCAGATACTAGCAGAAGTGCAGATACTATCAGAGGTGCAGATACCAGCACTGAGGTGCAGATACTAGCAGAAGTGCTGATACTAGCACTGAGGTGCAGATACTAACAGAGGTGCAGATACTAACAGAGGTGCAGATACTAGCACTGAGGTGCAGATACCAACAGAGGAGCAGATACTAACAGAGGTGCAGATACTAGCACTGAGGTGCAGATACTAGCACTGAGGTGCAGATACTAGCACTGAGGTGCAGATACTAGCATTGAGGTGCAGATACTAGCAGAGGTGCAGATACCAGCATTGAGGTGCAGATACCAGCACTGAGGTGCAGATACCAGCACTGAGGTGGAGATACTAGCACTGAGGTGCAGATACTAGCACTGAGGTGCAGATACTAGCACTGAGGTGCAGATACTAGCACTGAGGTGCAGATACTAGCAAAGGTGCAGATACTAGCACTGTGGTGCAGATACTAGCAGAGGTGCAGATACTAGCACTGAGGTGCAGATACTAGCACTGAGGTGCAGATATTAGCAGAGGTGCAGATACTAGCACTGAGGTGCAGATACTAGCAGAGGTGCAGATACTAGCACTGATGTGCAGATACTAGCTCTGAGGTGCAGATACTAGCAGAGGTGCAGATACTAGCACTGAGGTGCAGAAACTAGCACTGAGGTGCAGATACTAGCACTGAGGTGCAGATACTAGCAGAGGTGCAGATACTAGCACTGAGGTGCAAATACTAGTACTGAGGTGCAGATACTAGCAGAGATGCAGATACTCGCACTGAGGTGCAGATACCAGCAGAGGTGCAGATACTAGCACTGAGGTACAGATACTAGCACTGAGGTGCAGATACTGGCACTGAGGTGCAGATACTAGGAGAGGTGCAGATAGTGGCACTGAGGTGCAGATACTAGCACTGAGGTGCAGATACTAGCACTGAGGTGCAGATACTAGCAGAGGTGCAGATATTAGCAGAGGTGCAGATACTAGCACTGAGGTGCAGATACTAGCAGAGGTGCAGATACTAGCACTGATGTGCAGATACTAGCACTGAGGTGCAGATACTAACAGAGGTGCAGATACTAGCACTGAGGTGCAGATACTAGCACTGAGGTGCAGATACTAGCACTGAGGTGCAGGTACTAGCAGAGGTGCAGATACTAGCCCTGAGGTGCAGATACTAGCAGAGGTGCGGATACTAGCACTGAGGTGCAGAAACTAGCACTGAGGTGCAGATACTAGCACTGAGGTGCAGATACTAGCAGAGGTGCAGATACTAGCACTGAGGTGCAAATACTAGTACTGAGGTGCAGATACTAGCAGAGATGCAGATACTAGCACTGAGGTGCAGATACCAGCAGAGGTGCAGATACTAGCACTGAGGTACAGATACTAGCACTGAGGTGCAGATACTGGCACTGAGGTGCAGATACTAGCAGGTGCAGATGGTGGCACCGAGGTGCAGATACTAGCACTGAGGTGCAGATACTAACAGAGGTGCAGATACTAGCACTGAGGTGCAGATACTAGCACTGAGGTGCAGATACTAGCACTGAGGTGCAGATACTAGCAGAGGGGCAGATACCAGCATTGAGGTACAGATACTAGCACTGAGGTGCAGATACTAGCACTGAGGTGCAGATACTAGCACTGAGGTGCAGATACTAGCACTGAGGTGCAGATACTAGCACTGAGGTGCAGATACTAGCAGAGATGCAGATACTAGCACTGGTGCAGATACTAGAAGAGGTACAGATACTGGCACCGAGGTGCAGATACTAGCAGTGAGGTGCAGATACTAGCAGAGGTGCAGATATTAGCAGAGGTGCAGATACTAGCACTGAGGTGCAGATACTAGCAGAGGTGCAGATACTAGCACTGAGGTGCAGATACTAGCACTGAGGTGCAGATACTAGCAGAGGTGCAGATACTAGCACTGAGGTGCAGATACTAGCACTGAGGTGCAGATACTAGCACTGAGGTGCAGATACTAGCACTGAGGTGCAGATACTAGCACTGGGGTGCAGATACTAGCAGAGGTGCAGATACCAGCATTGAGGTGTAGATACTAGCACTGAGGTGCAGATACTAGCACTGAGGTGCAGATACTAGCACTGAGGTGCAGATACTAGCACTGAGGTGCAGATACTAGCACTGAGGTGCAGATACTAGCAGAGATGCAGATTATAGCACTGGTGCAGATACTAGAAGAGGTACAGATACTGGCACTGAGGTGCAGATACTAGCAGTGAGGTGCAGATACTAGCAGAGGTGCAGATATTAGCAGAGGTGCAGATACTTGCAGAGGTGCAGATACTAGCACTGATGTGCAGATACTAGCACTGAGGTGCAGATACTAACAGAGGTGCAGATACTAGCACTGAGGTGCAGATACTAGCACTGAGGTGCAGATACTAGCACTGAGGTGCAGGTACTAGCACTGAGGTGCAGATACTAGCACTGAGGTGCAAATACTAGCAGAGGTGCAGATACTAGCCCTGAGGTGCAGATACTAACAGAGGTGCAGATAGTGGCACTGAGGTGCAGATACTAGCACTGAGGTGCAGATACTAGCACTGAGGTGCAGATACTAGCACTGAGGTGCAGATACTAGCACTGAGGTGCAAATACTAGCACTGAGGTGCAGATACTAGCAGAGGTGCAGATACTAGCACTGAGGTGCAGATACTAGCACTGAGGTGCAGATACTAGCACTGAGGTGCAGATACTAGCAGAGGTGCAGATACTAGCACTGAGGTGCAGATACTAGCACTGAGGTGCAGATACTAGCAGAGGTGCAGATACTAACACTGAGATGCAGATACTAGCAGAGTGCAGATTCTAGCAGAGGTGCAGATACTAACAGAGGTGCAGATACTAGCACTGAGGTGCAGATACTAGCACTGAGGTGCAGATACTAGCACTGAGGTGCAAATACTAGCACTGAGGTGCAGATACTAGCAGAGGTGCAGATACTAGCACTGAGGTGCAGATACTAGCACTGAGGTGCAGATACTAGCACTGAGGTGCAGATACTAGCAGAGGTGCAGATACTAGCACTGAGGTGCAGATACTAGCACTGAGGTGCAGATACTAGCAGAGGTGCAGATACTAACACTGAGATGCAGATACTAGCAGAGTGCAGATTCTAGCAGAGGTGCAGATACTAGCACTGAGGTGCAGATACTAGCACTGAGGTGTAGATACTAGCACTGAGGTGCAGATACTAGCACTGAGGTGCAGATACTAGCAGAGGTGCAGATACTAGCACTGAGGTGCAGATACTAGCACTGAGGTGCAGATACCAGCATTGAGGTGCAGATACTAGCAGAGATGCAGATACTAGCACTGAGGTGCAGATACTAGCACTGAGGTGCAGATACTAACAGAGGTGCAGATACTAGCAGAGGTGCAGATACTAGCGCTGAGGTGCAGATACTAGCACTGAGGTGCAGGTACTAGCACTGAGGTGCAGGTACTAGCACTGAGGTGCTTCAGTAACACCATTAAAAAACGTCCTGCCTAAATATCATACGGATAAAAAATAACAATGAAACAATAAACATCACCTATAGAGACCCGAGCGACAGTAACTTCAAGGGATGGTACAGCCCTCCCTTTAAACGAGATTGGTAATTAAAGAGGACTAGCACAGTAGAGATACCCCGACTGCAGGTAGTAAGAGATCCACACAGGCCAATTAATACTACCTGTTTTTGCCACAACCAGCTGTATTTTGGGGAAACAGTACGTGTGGGACAACCCAGTCAGCCACCATTGTCGGCCCACCCAGACCGGTTAATGGCACATATTTTGTTGTGGATCCTGGGCCTACCCATGGTTACCAGGAATGTCGCCGGCAGACGAGGTAAATTGGGAATGACTAAAAGGACCCCATCACTGGACAGGGTGTTGTTATGTTGCATATGTGGTCCCACACATGAGAAGCATGAACCAGTTACACCAGCACTCGGCGATTTCTAAGGGAAGCCTAATGAAGGTTGAGCATTTTTTTATGATCCTCTCCCCGCCCTATGGCAGTCTGGTAGCATCACGGGAACTCATTAATGTGGCCTCCGCTGTGGAAACGCCTGCTAATGCCACCGTCGCCTCCTTGAGTGCAAACCAGAAGGAGATAGAAGGGATAACAGCTGAGATGGTAGCTATGAGAACTGTGGTATTACACAACAGAATGGCCCTAGAGTTTATCCGAGCAGAAAAAGGAGGGACGTGCGTCATAATTGGCCAAGAATGTTGTACTTTTATCCCCGGTCCTTCCTCCAACATTACCGACTTGGCCGCCCACATGGGAATGGAAGTGGCTGAAATAAAGAAGGTAGGAGCTGAATACCATGATTATAGCTCCGGGGCAGGTTGGTGGCCATTTAATATGTTTGGAGGGACTTGGGGAATTATTGTCCACTATGGATTGACTATATTACGAATGGTACTGTTCATTGCGAGGCTGATGGCCTTTCTCATGTACTCGGCGAGGA
>NW_027603782.1:0-10000 GCF_053455715.1 Rhinoraja longicauda
AAAGGCAGCCAGCATCATCAAGGACCCACACTACCCTGGCCATGCTCTCATTTCACTCCTGCCATCGGGAAGAATTGACAGGTTGGTACAGGTGAGGTGGGTGGATTGGCAGATGGGTGGAGTAAGTGACAAAGGCTAGAAATGAGAAGGGGCCAAAAGGGTGTCAGACATAGAGAGGAGAGGATGGCCATGTGAAGCCTGAGGGAGGGATGGAGTAGTTCCTGAGGATTGGAGGGTAGCTAATGTAACCCCACTTTTCAAAAAGGGAGGGAGAGAGAAAACAGGGAATTACAGACCAGATAGTCTAACATCAGTAGTGGGGAAAATGCTAGAGTCAGTTATTAAAGATGGGATAGCAGCACATTTGGAAAGTGGTGAAATCATTGGACAAAGTCAGCATGGATTTATGAAAGGTAAATCATGTCTGACGAATCTTATAGAATTTTTCGAGGATGTAACTAGTAGAGTGGATAAGGGAGAACCAGTGGATGTGTTATATCTGGACTTCCAGAAGGCTTTCGACAAGGTCCCACATAAGAGATTAGTATGCAAACTTAAAGCACACGGTATTGTGGGTTCAGTATTGATGTGGATAGAGAACTGGCTGGCAGACAGGAAGCAAAGAGTAGGAATAAACGGGTCCTTTTCAGAATGGCAGGCAGTGACTAGTGGGGTACCGCAAGGCTCAGTGCTGGGACCCCAGCTATTTACAATATATATATTAATGATTTGGACGAGGGAATTGAATGCAACATCTCCACGTTTGCGGATGACACGAAGCTGGGGGGCAGTGTTAGCTGTGAGGAGGATGCTAGGAGGCTGCAACGTGACTTGGATAGGTTAGGTGAGTGGGCAAATGCATGGCAGATGCAGTATAATGTGGATAAATGTGAGGTTATCCACTTTGGTGGCAAGAACAGGAAAGCAGACTATTACCTGAATGGTGGCCGATTAGGAGAAGGGGAGATGCAACGAGACCTGGGTGTCATGATACACCAGTCATTGAAAGTAGGCATGCAGGTGCAGCAGGCAGTGAAGAAAGCGAATGGTATGTTGGCATTCATAGCGAGGGGATTTGAGTATAGGAGCAGGGAGGTTCTGCTGCAGTTGTACAGGGCATTGGTGAGACCACACCTGGAGTATTGCGTACAGTTTTGGTCTCCTAATCTGAGGAAAGACATTCTTGCCATAGAGGGAGTACAGAGAAGGTTCACCAGATTGATTCCTGGGATGGCAGGACTTTCATATGAAGAAAGACTGGATAGACTCGGCTTGTCCTCGCTGGAATTTAGAAGATTGAGGGGGGATCTTATAGAAACTTACAAAATTCTTAAGGGGTTGGACAGGCTAGATGCAGGAAGATTGTTCCCGATGTTGGGGAAGTCCAGAACAAGGGGTCACAGTTTAAGGATAAGGGGGAAGTCTTTTAGGACCGAGATGAGAAAGTTTTTTTTCACACAGAGAGTGGTGAATCTGTGGAATTCTCTGCCACAGAATGTAGTTGAGGCCAGTTCATTGGCTATATTTAAGAGGGAGTTAGATGTGGCCCTTGTGGCGAAAGGGATCAGGGGGTATGGAGAGAAGGCAGGTACGGGATACTGAGTTGGATGATCAGCCATGATCATATTGAATGGCGGTGCGTACAGGCTCGAAGGGCCGAATGGCCTACTCCTGCACCTATTTTCTATGTTTCTATGTTTCTAAGCGCAAATGCGCAGTGAAATTATTTTCTTGCAAACAGTCCAGTAGAGTATTGCCATACCCAAGCACATCCCCGATTAGCAAGTGTACAGAAATAGTCCACTGATCCCGCATGCAAGAGGGGCCATGGTTTGGCGCCATTTTCACAATCCAGCCCGCGCTCTGTTATGAGCGGTGCCCATTCCAGGCGAGCCCCAGGCTTCTGCGGGGCCTCCAGCCGTCGCCTTCCTTAGACCTCTGTATCAACCTGTGAACCGATGTCCCTCTCCTCGCCCGTCCACCTTTGTACCTCGAGGGTGCCTCATGCAGCCGACATCGAGGGCGTGGTAGGCCAGACCCCGGTTCCCTCTCCTCTCCTACCGGCCTCGCTCCTCGCCCGTCACGTCCGTCGTCGTCACCGGCTCCATCGTCCCGGTCTCTAGTCTTCGGGGGATGAGCAGGGGCCGGCTCGGTGGCTCCCCCTGCAAGCCGCGGTCCGCCAGGCCTTGCGTTCGGCCGCGGGGGAACCAACCTGCCTCAGGACTCAGGGCGTCGCGCTGAGATCGGGAGTCCCAACAGCAAACTTCAGATGGGGAGAAAGCACTGCCCTCTGGCACACAGAACAGAGATAAATCTGCTTAAACCAGAAATAATTTGATATCAATCCGTTAATCTACTGTGGAGAAGAATACTATTGCTTTCTGACAAATCCCTCATGGCCTCTCATTGTGAAAACCATTTCTTGTATAAATATTATTTTCCAAATACTGTCAGTTTTGACAAATTTACCCCTTCAAATGCAGAATGAAAAAGATGAAATGGTAAATCTAATCTTTAAATAGCTTTGACAATGGATTATGAAAGAAGACAGATTGGGAGCTTTGCATGCTGTGTGCAGAAGTGTGTACGCCTTCCATCTTCCCATTGTCATTCAACACAATGTAAACTTGATACAATACACACTTTTGGTCTGTTTGTATTTGGCTGTGAAAAGGTACAATTCATTATGCAGAGGTAGAACCATCTCCTTAACTCCCCGTCCCATTCCCACAACGACCTTTCTGTCCTGGGCCTCCTCCACTGTCACAGTGAGGCCACACGCACATTTCAGTAACAGCACCTCACATTTCGCTTGGGCACCTTACAACCCAGCGGTATGAATATGGATTTCTCCGACTCTCAAGTCACCCTTGTATCCCCTCGCTCTCCACCCCCCTCCCCCCACACCCACCTCGTCGTCCATTTCATATATATACAGCCGGAAACAGGCCTTTTCGGCCCTCCAAGTCCGTGCCGCCCAGCGATCCCTGTACATTAACACTATCCTACACCCACTAGGGACAATTATTTTTTTTACATTTACCCAGCCAATTAACCTACATACCTGCACGTCTTTGGAGTGTGGGAGGAAACCGAAGATCTCGGAGAAAACCCACGCAGGTCACGGGGAGAACGTACAAACTCCTTACAGTGCAGCACCCGTAGTCAGGATTGAACCTGAGTCTCCGGCGCTGCATTCGCTGTAAAGCAGCAACTCTACCGCTGCGCCACCGTGCCGCCCTTCCATCTTGCTTCACTGTCGTCCTGCTTAGTTTCACTGTTTGTACCCCCTCTTTATCACCTTCTCTACAGCCAACAATGGACCATTGTGGGCCCCACCTTTTCTTTCTTGACTTTGATTTGTTCTTTGCACACCTCTCATTCATTTGTTCTTTGTATCTTTTCATATCTCTAGTTTCCCTCTCCCCCTGACTCTCAGTCTGAAGAAGGGCCGAAACGTCACCTGTTCCTTTTCTCCAGAGATGCTGCCTGACCCGCTGAGTTACTCCAGCATTTTGTGCCTTGTGTAGTATCAGTCTGAAGAAGGGTCCCAATGCAAAGCATCACCTATCCACGTTCTCCAGAGATGTTGCCTGACCCGCTGTTACTCCAGCACTCTGTGAAATGTCACCTATCCACGTTCTCCGGAGATGCTGCCTGACCCGCTGAGTTACTCCAGCATTTTGTGCCTTGTGTAGTATCAGTCTGAAGAAGGGTCCCAATGCAAAGCATCACCTATCCACGTTCTCCAGAGATGTTGCCTGACCCGCTGAGTATTCCAGCACTCTGTGAAATGTCACCTATCCACGTTCTCCGGAGATGCTGCCTGACCCGCTGAGTTACTCCAGCACTTTGTGGCTTTTCTTTTCCACTTTTAACTTGCCAGGCTTTGTCCGGTCCCCTCCTCTCTTCCAGCTTTCTCTCCCTGCCCCCCCCCCCCCCCCTTCTGCAATCAGTCTGAAGAATAGTCTCGACCTGAAATGCCACCCATCCATCTTCTCCAGAGATGCTGCCTGACTTCTTGAGTCTGAAGAAGGGTTTCGATCCAAAACATCGCCTATCCATGTTCTCCAGAGATGCTGCCTGACCCGCTGAGTTACTCCAGCACTCTGTGAAATGTCACCTATCCACGTTCTCCAGAGATGCTGTCTGACCCACTGAGTCACTCCAGCACTTTGTGCCTTTCTGCAGCAGACTGAAACTTTTGACATTGATTCACGTAAACCGGCAGAGTGTCCTGGTTGTGCAGTCTGATCAAAAATTCATCAATGGGTCATTAATGCTTTGGTAGCCGAAATGGATTATATGATTACAGACTTAATAAAGGGATAAATGATGCAGGCTGATGCTGCAGTGAACTTTGTGGAGAGTGCGGGCTCAGTACATTTTGCGCTTTGTTTCGATCCAGCATAGTCTGATGTTTGTAAGCAAACTAATTATGATTTGATTTCAGCTCAGATCCATTCTAAAGAGGTCGCCCGCAGGAATCATTAGTAATTTGACTAAATCGATTTAAGCTTTTGACTCTGACTGAAATAATGCTCCATTTCACAATTCCCACCGCATCTCCTGACAAGTATCGCCATCGCATCGAATCAAAAAAAAACATTGGCATGCAGTCCTTATAATGCAAATAGCTTTTTATCAATTGATAGCAGAATTGATGACATGATTAGAGTCTTAATATGAGAGAAAATTATAGGGAGGGAGGCTGCAATGGTCATCGGGGCGATTAGGGAGCCCTGGTTGGTGTTGAATCCTCAGCTAACAGCCCGACACCCTTGTAGTGACAAGGAACTGCAGATGCTGGTTTATAACAAAGATAGACACAAAGTGCTGGAGTAACTCAGCAGGCCAGGCAGCATCGCTGGAGAACATGGATAGGAGACGTTTTGGGTTGAGACCCTTCCCCCAGACGGGACGCAGGGGGGAGTGGGGAAACAATTCTGGGAGAGAGAAGGGCTCGGACAAATCACAACCAGCAAAGGATGATCTCTGGCAAGGGGGGTTTCCCCGACAGGCAGATTGGTGAACAAAGGTTAGAGATAGAAACAGATCTGAGCCCTAAAGAAATACAGAATTGTCAACTGTGAAGCTAGTCAAAGGAGTTTTAGTGGAGGTGGGGAGGGAACGGTGGAGGTGGGGAGTTTTAGTGGAGGTGGGGAGGGAACGGTGGAGGTGGGGAGTTTTAGTGGAGGTGGGGAGGGAACGGTGGAGGTGGGGAGTTTTAGTGGAGGTGGGGAGGGGGAAACAGTACAAGGTCAGCAAGGGTTCAGGGCAAGGGAGCGGGGCGCGCGGAAGTATATGGCCATCCAAGCTAGTCCAATTGTACAACACACTGGTGAGGCCGCATTAGTCGTATAGTGTTCTGTTTTGGTCATCCTGCTGTAGGAACCATGTCATTAAGCTGAAAAGAGTGCAAGGATGTCGAGGGCCTGAACGACAGGAAGAGGTTGGAACTCAGGTGAGGACTTTATTCCCTGGAGCACAGGAGGAAGAGGGGTGTTCTTAGAGAGCTGCACAAAATCATGAGGGGAATAGACGGAGTGAATGCACAGTCTTTTACCCAGGGTAGGGGAATCAAGAACCACAGGTTTAAAGTGAGAGGGGAAAGATTTAAAAGGAAACTGAGGGGCAACTTTTTCCACTCAGAGGCCAGTAGGCATATGGAACGAGCTGCCAGAGGAGTTAGTTAAGGCAGGTACTTTAACAGCATTTAAAAGGCACAAAGTGCTGGAGTAACTCAGCGGGTCAGGCAGCATCGCTGGAGAACATGGAAAGGTGACGTTTCAGGTTGGGACCTGATTGTGTGGAGAGGTGGGGGAGGGGGTGGGGACAGAAACTGGGAGAGTGGATTATAAGACATTTGGAAAGGTACATGGATAGGAAATGTTTAGAGGGATATCGGCCAAGCGGGGCAATGCAACGCTCCCAGGGCCCTGCCATTCACTGTGAAGAAGTTGAATTTTCTCTACAATGGAATGAAATGCCAAATGTTTCTGGTACATTTGTACCCGGTTCATTGTTGACACTGGTTGCTTCATTGTTCTCGCTGCTCTGCGTTCTATGCATTTGCGTTTTTTGCTTTGAAAATCACTCCTGGAGGGGCAATGCACCAATTAAGCCAAATGATTGGCAAACACGTTCTTTATTAAATAGTGAGATTAATTGCAGAGAAGCAAAAAAAAACCCTAGGTGATGATTGCGAAATTATTCACAGAACAAGCAAATAGACAAGATATTATACGGCACTACGTCACAGCGGGTAGAGCTGCTGCCTCACAGCACCGGAGACCCGGGTTCCATCCTGACCTCGGGTGCTGTCTGTACGGAGTTTGTACGTTCTCCCTGTGACCGCGTGGGTTTTCTCCAGGTGCTCTGGTTTCCTCCCACACTCCAAAGACGTACAGGGTTTGGAGGTGAACTGCCTTACCTTTAACACTGAAGAATATAAAAATACAAAATTTAAATTGGTGGAGGTCGGCAGAATAGTGGCCTTTAACGGATCCCTTGATAAACACATGGATATGCAGGGAATGGAGGCGTATAGATCAATGGACAGGCAGAGGAGGTTAGTTTATCTTGGCATTTGGAGACATGTTACTTAGAAGCTTTTAGCACTTGGAAGCTTTTAGATATGCAGGGAATAGAGGGATATGGATCACATGCCCCTGTGAGGAGACTAGTCTAACTTGGTATCAAGGTCAGCATGGACATTTTGGGCTGAAGGGCCTGTTCCTGTGCTGTACCGTTCTATGTTCTATGTTCTGCAGCTGATAAGTTAACATTGTAGAGTGTAAAAATTAAAATTCTACATACATGAAGATCTCGTTTTTAACATTTCAGAGGTGCCGCGCAGGGACGAACCATCTCAAAAAAGGAACTGGTGTTCAGCGTATCAATGCAACAACCGAAAGGATATTGCTCCTCTCAAAATACGGACAACATCCTGGTGGAGTTTTCTCTCTGAATTGTCTCACTGACAAAATGTTTGAAGAAGGACGCGATTTTTGATCAATGTTTTCCACAAAGGAGAGAGTTCTAAGTCCCTTCACAACGGCAGAGAAACAGTTGTGGGCTGGAGATTGCTGAGATCATTATATCTGTCCCTTAATGTGCTTTTAAATTATTCATGGGAAATGCTCTCGTCAAAAGCTCCCGGGGACCAGAGAGTTTGTTTCATCATCCCAACAACGCACTCTTTCATTATTCAACAGGGCTGAATCCCAGATTTCCAAGCTGCCCATTGATCACGGCAGGTAGAGTGATCGATCATTGCAAACGGTCTTTCAATGGTTCACGAGTCCACTGGTGCTTTATTTATCACCTGTGCAGCTGCACAGTGAAATTCTTTTTGCGTATATTACACATGCGGACGCCACCATGTTTTGGCGCCATTTCCAAGCCCCACTCTGGTCGGCCCGCGCGCTCGATGTACCGGAGAGCAGCTCCTGCAAACCAACGTCCCTCTCCTCTCCTCGGCCGACCATCTTGGTGTCCCAGGGAGCACCTCCTGTAGCCAACTCTGAGGGCGCTGGGGGCGTTACCTCTGGTTCACCCTCCCACTTGATCCTCGCCTCTGACGTCTCCAGCTCACTCCTGGTCTTGCGGTCCGAGCATTCAGGTAGTGAGCCTTTAAAACACAGACGTCACAGACATTGCCAGCATTTATCGCCCATCCACAGTTGACCATGGCGAAAAGGGGAGGTGGGGGATTCGTTAGGGGAGCCGCCATCTTGAATCAGTGAAGTCCTTCTGGTAAAGATGCTTCCATGGTGATGTTTAGTTGAGTTTAATTGACTTTGGTTTAGTTTAGTTAAGTTGAGTTGAGTTTAGTTTAGTTTAGTTTAGTTTAGTTTAGTTTAGTTTAGTTTGGTTTAGTTTAGTTTAGTTTAGTTTAGTTTAGTTTAGTTTAGTTTAGTTTAGTTTAGTTTAGTTTAGTTTAGAGGTACAGCGTGGAAACAGCCCCTTCGGCCCACCTAGTCCATGTTGACCAACAATCACCCATACACTAGTTCTATCCTACACACTAGGGACAATTTACAGAAGCCAATTAACTGGTCTGAAGAAGGATGTCCACCCAAAATGTCAATGATCCATGTTCTTCAGAGATACTGCCTGACCTGCCTGTTTACTCCTGAATACTAGATAATTTGTGCCTTTGTGTCCTTTTGTGTATTAACCAGCATCTGCAGTTCTTTGTTTCTGCATAACCTACAAACCCACACGTCTTTGGGATGTGGGAGGAAACCAGGGCACCTGGAGGAAACTCACGCGGTCACAGGAGGAACGTACACACTCTGTGCAGTCAGCACCTGTCGTCAGGATCGAACCTGTATCTGTAAGGCAGCAACTCTCCCGCTATTCTATTCTACTCTACCAATTGTCCCTAGTGTGTGGGATAGTGTTAGTGTATGGGGTCACAGCTGGTCAGCACAGACTCAGTAGCCGAAGGGCCTGTTTCTGTGCTGTATCTCTGAAATCTCTAAAACAAAATCACCAGAGAAAACAGTTCTGGAATTCCTTCTAAAAATCTTTCTTTCCCCCCCCCCCCCCCCCCCTCTCCCCTCTCTCTCACCCCTCTCTCTCCCTCCCTCTCTCTCCCCCCCCCCCCCCCTCTCTCTCTCTCCCTCAATGTCCGAGTTTATTTAGAAAGGTTCCAGGGTTGTGGAGTGGTTTGGTCCGTTAAAGGTGCTCACTGAATCCAGCTGAGTGTTTGTACAATAAGCGACTCCATCTCATGCTGCTGCTGTCTTGAGTTTCGAACTAATGTGATTATCTACTAATAGAAATGGGGCTCCAGTCCCTGTCAGGGGACTAAAGCAAGGCTGACGGGTGGAAGGATTCCACAAACCTCATTAGTGAGCCTCATCCCCAGGCACCACCAATCTCCCCACGATAGGGAACAGGCACAAAGTGCTGGAGTAACTCAGCAGCTCAGGCGGCTTCTCTGGAGAAAAGGAATTGGTGACGTTTCGGGTGGGAACCCTTCATTAGTCTCTGTCACTCATTCCTTTCCTAATTCTAAGTCACCTATTCCTTTTCTCCAGAGATGCTGCCTGACCCGCTGAGTTACTCCAGCATTCTGTGTCTATCTTCGGTATAAGCCAGTATCCTCGGTTCTTTCCTGCACGTTTTGTCCTACTGTTGGAAAATCTGTAATCATGCCAAGAAAGTAGAATCTAAATGCATCGTTTCAATGGTTCAATGGTATTCTATTGTCACATGTGCCGAGGTACAGTGAAATTCATTTTTGTATATCGTTCAGTGCAAGTGTCACTATACATAAGTACTTAATACATCTTAGATAACCATCCTAGATCCAGTACAAGTGTATAGTAGTAGCCCACTGCGGTAGGGCGGCACAGTGGTGCAGCGGCAGAGTTGCAGTTCTACAGCGCCAGAGACCCGGGTTTGATCCTGACTGTGGGTGCTGTCTGTACGGAGTTTGAAAAACAACACGGTGGCGCAGCGGTAGAGTTGCTGCCTTACAGCGAATGCAGCGCCGGAGACTCAGGTTTGATCCTGACTACGGGTGCCGTCTGGACGGAGTTTGTACGTTCTCCCCGTGACCTGCGTGGGTTTTCTCCGAGATCTTCGGTTTCCTCCCACACTCCAAAGACGTACAGGTATGTAGGTTAATTGGCCGGGCAAATGTAAAAATTCCCCCTAGTGGGTGTAGGATAGTGTTAGTGTGCGGGGATCGCTGGGCGGCGCGGACCCGGTGGGCCGAAAGGCCTGTTTCTGCGCAGTATCTCCAGAGTTGAAAGTCTAAAGTCACTGAGACAGTACTTGGCGCCATTTTCAAATCCCGGCTGTTAGAGGTGTACTTCTTACCCTGACCATGAAGGCCCGTTGCCCTGGTGACGCTGCAAGGTCAGCCTGGCCAAGTGTGGGTTCCGTGACCTCCTCCGCTCCGTGCCGCTGCAGGTCACGTACCGTCCAGTGCTCGGCCTCTTGGAGCTGCACGCTTGCAAAATTTGTTCTCCATTTCCCAATT
>NW_027603783.1:0-10000 GCF_053455715.1 Rhinoraja longicauda
GTCCGTGACACCCTGGATCCTGGCACCAGGGAGGCAGCACACCATCCTCGAATCCCGCCTGTTGCCGCAGAAACTCCTATCCATACCTCTCACAATGGAGTCTCCTACTACCACGGCGTTGTCTGACGTCGGCCTCTTTGGTATTGGCTGAACAGCACTTTTTGCTTCGCAAGCCAGTCTGCCGCTTAGTGTGGTAACGTCTTCTTCCCCGACAGCATCCAAGTGGGTGAACCTGTTCTCAAGAGGTATAACACACGGGGACCTTTGCATTCCATGTTTCCGTCCATTTCTCAACGCCACCCACCTTCTCTCTTCCAGTACCTTTGGTGTAACAATTTCACTGTAGGACCTGTCGAGGAACGATTCAGTTTCTCGGACGAACCTGAGGTTATCCACTTGTTTCACCAGTTCACCAACACGGTCCTTCAGGAGCTGTACCTGGATAAACTTCTTGCACTTGTAGCAGCCAGAGGCACCTGCAGTGTGCCTGACCTCCGACATCCTGCAAGCATCACACTGAATCAGCTTGCTTGGCATTTCTTTCTTGCGTCTCACCGTCTCCATCGTTTGGTGTGGCGCCCTCCCTCAGCCTCTTCGCCGAAGACTCGCAGCCAAAGACACGCACTTTTCTCAATGGGCATTTCCCTCGACAGGGCCGCAACCCTTGAGCAAGCCTTGCTTATATCATTTGCTAAATTGACTAATTGTACAATTTACCAATCTTCCATTCTAATTGTTCAGCCAATCCTCACGCTCGCTCTAACCTTCCTTTCTCTAACGAGCTTGAAGGTATGTGCTTTGCCCGACCTGCACTCAAAGACGGCTAACCTGCTGTTTGTCCTCTTTTTAAACCTGCACTCATGACTCACTAAGTCCAGCCAAAGATCGTTCTCGCTGCTGCTTTGTCCGACCTGTACTCAAAGACTGCTAAAGTGCCGTTTGCACCCTTTTTATACCTGCTCTACCTGTGACTCACCAAGTCCAGCCAACGGTCGTTCTCGCTGCTGCTTTCCAGACCTGCAATCAAAGACTGTTAACCTCCTGCTTGCCCTCTTTTAAAACCTGCACTGAAGACTCACCAAGTCCAGCCAACGTTCATTCACGCTGCTGATTTGCCGGACCGACACTCAAAGATACGTGCGCTTAAACGGTTAGTCACCATGGGATGTAACTTACTCTCTCCCCTACACTCTCTATTCTCCCTCTTTACGCCGCCCTCTTTCTGTCAACCTATCTCCCATGTCCCTCCCCTCTCATTGTCGCTGCATCTCTTCCTCCGTCTCTCTGTATCTCTCTGACACTTCCCTCTTCCCTTCCCTTTTGTCAACCCACTCGCTCTGAACTCCCGTCTCACCTCATCTTCCCCCTCTCCCTTTGATACTTCACTCTCCCTCCATCTCTTCCACTTTAGATTTCTCCGCAATCTCCCCTTTCATCTTTGTACACCCTCTCAGCCTCTCCATTTTCACCAACTCTCCTCTTGCTTGCCCTGACTTCCCTCTCCAACGCCTTTCTTGTGAAGTGCGCTTAAACAGTTACTCACCATGGGATGTAGCAGCGGTCTCGATACACCTTCCTCCACACTCCAGCAGCCCTTGCAGGTGAGACAGATGTTCACCTTACTGCTGCACGCAGTGTTCCAGCTATGGCCTCCTTTACATTGGCGTGGTAAGCGTAGACTAGTCGACTGTTGTAGGGTGACATGGACAGGCAGATGCAGTTTAATGTGGATAAGTGTGAGGTTATCCACTTTGGTAGTAAGAATATGAAGGCAGATTATTGTCTGAATGGTGTCAAGTTAGGAAAAGGAGACGTACAACGAGATCTGGGTGTCCTACTGCATCAGTCACTGAAAGGAAGCATGCAGGTAGAACAAGCAGTGAAGAAAGCCAATGGAATGTTGGCCTTCATAACAAGCGTAGTTGAGTATAGGTGCAAAGAGTTCCTTCAGCAGTTGTACAGGGCCCAAGGGAGACTGCACCTGGAGTACTGTGTGCAGTTTTGGTATCCAAATTTAAGGATGGATATTCTTGCTATTGAGGGCGTGCAGCGTAGGTTTACTCGGTTAATTCCCGGAATGGCGGGACTGTCATATGTTGAAAGACTAGAGCGACCAGGCTTGTATACACTGGAATTTAGAAGAATGAGAGGGAATCTTATCGAAACATATAAGATTATTAAAGGGTTGGACACGTTAGAGGCAGGAAACATGTTCCCGATGTTGGGAGAGTCCAGAACTAGGGGCCACAGTTTAAGAATAAGGGATAGGCCATTTAGAACGGAGATGGGGAAAACCTTTTCAGTCAGAGAGTTGTACATCTGTGGAATTATCTGCCTCGGAAGGCAGTCGATGGGGATGACCATCCTTCATCTGGAGTTATAAGGTTTTTGGTTGCACCATATGAAGTAAAGGTATTAACATGATTCATAATACAAGACGATAAACAAAAGAAAACTGGAGGAATCACATTTTGTAGTTGGAATATAAGGGGTGCTAATGAACCAATTAAAAGGGGTAAGATCTTTGCCCAATTAAAAGCCTTAAACAGTGACATTATTTTTTTACAAGAGACGCATCTGAAATATCAAACACAGATAAGACTGAAGGCAAATTGGATTGGGCAAACATACTACTCTTCATTTACTTCTAAATCTAGAGGCACGGCTATTATCATTCGTAAAGGTATACCATTTAAATTAAAGAATACAATAGCAGATAAAGAGGGGAGGTATGTCATAGTTACGGGAGAAATTTATTCTACTTCGCTTACTTTGATAAATATTTACGCTCCTAATTTTGACAACCCCCAATTCTTTAGTAAAATTTTGGATATAATTTCAGAACTTAACCATCAAAATGTGATAATAGGGGGAGATTTGAATTGTGTTTTAGATCCATATTTGGATAAATCAGCAAAACAAAAAAGGACTAACATAAAATCTAAAACTAGTGAACTCCTAAATAAATATATGAAAAATACTAATATAACAGATGTATGGAGGATCGCTAACCCAGTAGGTAGGGAATATTCATTTTATTCAACAGTACATAAAACATATTCACGTATAGATTATTTCTTAGTGGATACAAAACTAAATCCATATACATATAATTCTAAATATCATAATAGTATTATTTCTGATCATTCCCCGTTAACTTTTTCTTTAAAATTAGAAGGAATGCCTGATAAAAATTTGTTTTGGAGGTTTAACCCCCAAATTTTAAACAACACACAAGGTTGTACATATTTAAAAGAGCAGATGATATTCTTCTTTGAGACAAATGATACACCAGATATTTCACCCTCCTTATTATGGGAAACCTTTAAGGCATTTATTAGAGGAACTATAATCTCATATCAAGCTTTCCAAAATAAAAAGAATAATACTGAACAATCGCAGTTAGAACAAGAAATTAGACAACTAGATTTAGAAAATGCCAAAGAGCCAACTATAGATAAACATAATAAGATAACAATACTAAAATATAAATTAAATAAAATTTTATCGGCCAGAATAATAAGATTATTTCAAATTACAAAACAAGAACATTTTGAATTTGGTGATAAACCACATAAACTCCTAGCACGCCAACTGAAAAAACGGGAAACAGAAAATACAATTACTAAAATTAAATCAGACAAAGGGGAATTACTAACATTACCTAAAGATATTAATAAAAGATTTGCTCAATTTTATCAAAACTTATACACATCGAAAACCTCTGCAAATAATACTCAAATTACAAATTTCTTAGACAATTGTAATCTTCCAAAATTAAATATGGTGGAACAAGAGGGATTAGGAGCTCAGATTACACTACAGGAAATAGAAGAAACAATAAGTTCGTTGAAAAATGGCAAAACGCCAGGACCAGATGGCTTTAGCAATGAATTCTATAAAAGATTCTACGAGATAATTTCTCCACGGTTGCAAGATTTATATATATACGCTTTTAAAGAAAATAAACTACCAGAAACACTAACTGAGTCAACTATTATACTTATACCAAAAAAGGATAAAGATTTAGAAGACCCAGGCTCATATAGAGCTATTGCACTCCTAAATACAGACCAAAAAATAATAGCAAAGACCCTAGCGAGAAGATTGAGTAAATATATTAGTAAATTAATAAATCCGGACCAAACAGGGTTTATACCAAAGAGATACTCATTTAACAATTTGAGACGGCTGTTTAATATAATGTACTCACATAATACTGAAGAAGAATTAGCAATTATTTCATTGGATGCAGAAAAAGCTTTCGATCAAGTAGAATGGCAATATTTATTTAAAGTATTGGAAAAATTTAACACGGGAGATAATTTTATCTCATGGGTAAAATTATTATATGATAAGCCGACGGCTAGAATACTGACTAATAATATATTATCCCCGAAATTCCAATTAGCAAGGGGCAATAGGCAGGGGTGCATGTTATCGCCCCTGCTATTTGCACTAGTGATAGAGCCTTTAGCTGAAAGTATAAGAAGTCATCCGAATATTTATGGATATAATACCAAACACTCAAATAATAAAATTTCATTATATGCAGACGACATGTTATTATATATTACAAATTCGCAGATTAGCATACCAAATATACTAAATTTAATAGAGGAATTTGGTTCTTTTTCAGGATAAAGAATAAATTGGAACAAAAGCGAAATTATGACGATAAAACCTCAAGAGTCGACACATTTGTTGAAATTTCCTTTTAGAATTACAACAGAAAAATTTAAGTATTTGGGCATCCAAATTACTAGGAACTATAAATCATTACTTAACGCAAATTATATGCCTTTATTAACTAAATTAAATGGGTTGATTAAATTTTGGAAAACACTGCCAATGTCTCTAATAGGCAGAATAAACGCGATAAAAATGATCTTCTTACCACAAATATTGTACCTATTTCAATCAATACCAATATACTTACCTAAAAAATTCTTTAAAAAATTGGATTCTGATATTATGAATTTTATATGGGATTATAAATCACACAGAATTAAAAAAAAACACTTGTGTAAATCTAAAGAATCAGGGGGACTGACACTCCCTAACTTATTGTATTATTATTGGGCAGTGAATATTAAAAATATAATCTACTGGTTGGACAGTTCTGCCCAACAGGTAGATTGGATAAGAATGGAGAAAGAGGATTGTTCCCCTTACAATATAGGAGCGATCCTTCTTTCCCCGATAAAACTGAACAATATAATATATAAGAAGAATCCAATTATTCATAGTATAATACGAATTTGGAAACAAATAAAACTAACTTTAAAATTAAGAAAATTATCGTTTCTTTCTCCAATAGCTAATAATCCTTCATTCAAACCATCTATTATTGATACAACGTTTATCCATTGGGAAAGAATAGGAATCAAAACGATGGGAGATATGTATGAAATGGGAATTTTTTTACCATTCCAACAATTACAACTAAAATATAATTTGAAAAGTAATCAATATTTCAAATACCTTCAAATTCAAGATTATTTGAAAAAATATATACAAGGATATCAAACCTCAACCCCAGACTTATTGGAGGAAGGAATGAATAGAAAGGCAGAATCAAGCAATTTAATATCTTACTTATATAATATAATTCTAAATATAGAAACACCAACGACAGAGGCAATTAGAAGGGACTGGGAACAAGAGTTATTGATAAAAATTCCGAACGATAGATGGGATAAAAATTTATTATATGTAAATAAATGTTCAATGAATGTAAGACACAACCTAGTTCAATTTAAAATTTTACATAGATTATATTATTCGAAAACTAGACTGAATAAAATATTTTCAAATGTTTCCCCCATCTGCGACAAATGTCTAACTCAAAAAGCCACTATAGCACATTCCTTTGTCTATTGTACAAAACTGTATAAATTTTGGAATGAAATTTTTGGAATTTTTACAAAACTATTTAACACAAAATTGAACCCCAGTACAGAATTGATTATCTTTGGATCAATGGAAGAGGGAAGTAAACTAACTATATTCCAAGAAGCTTTTCTTAATTACGGTCTAATAACAGCAAAAAAACTAATACTCAAATTTTGGAAAAACGCACCTACGCCAACATTCAAAATGTGGATTTCAAGCATGTCTGAAACGTTACATTTTGAAGAAATGAGATTCCTCCTATTAGGCAAAGTAGACCAATTCTTAAAGATTTGGTCTCCTTTTATCAATTTTTTGCAAGCATATGGTGCAACATAACATAACCTTAGAAATTAAACGGTTTAGAACCGGGTGACGGATGGGCAAAAATACGAGATAGGTAGATCTCCCCTAATCTTTCTTTTCTTTACTGTCTTCTTTTCTTTCAATCTTTTAACTTTTCATCTCTATCCTTTATTTCTTTTGCTTTCTGTTTCTACTCGCTTGACTATCTATTCCGACACTCTTTATTTCTTATTTCTTTCTTCTCTCACTGTTCTTTTATTATTAAATCAAAAGTATGAAGTTGTACAAGAATGGAAATATGTATTTATGTATTAGGTACTCAGGTACCACACTATTGTACTTACTTCTAACAAAAATAAAAAATAAAAAAATAAAAAATAAAAAAAAAGAAACATATAAGATTATTAAAGGGTTGGACACGTTAGAGGCAGGAAACATGTTCCCGATGTTGGGAGAGTCCAGAACTAGGGGCCACAGTTTAAGAATAAGGGATAGGCCATTTAGAACGGAGATGGGGAAAACCTTTTCAGTCAGAGAGTTGTACATCTGTGGAATTATCTGCCTCGGAAGGCAGTTGAGGCCAATTCTCTGAATGCATTCAAGAGAGAGCTAAATAGATCACTTAAAGATAACGGAGTCAGGAGGTACGGGGAGAAGGCAGGAACGGGGTACTGATTGAGAATGATTAGCCATGATCACATTGAACGGTGGTGCTGGATCGAAAGGCCGAATGGCCAGCACCTATTGTCTATTAACTATTTTCTCGTTCGACCAAGGGCTACCCGATCTCTCCGTTTCTAAACATTGTTACTCCCCTTCACACATTGACCTTCTTACTTGTCACAGAAACCTGGCTTAACTCTGGTGAGCTTGCTCCACTCGTGGAACTCTGTCCTGATGACTGTAACTTTTTTACCTCGCCTACGCTCTCCGGACGCGGTGGGGGCCTAGCCACTGTGTTTAAGAAACATTTCAACTGCCGCCTCCTGAACGCTGATCATTTCTCCAGTTTCGAGGTGCAACTAATTAAAGTAACCATATAACCATATAACAACTACAGCACGGAAACAGGCCCGATCGGCCCTACCAGTCCACGCCGACCACTCTCCCTTACCTAGTCTCATCTACCTGCACTCAGACCATAACCCTCTAATCCCCTCTTATCCATATACATATCCAATTTACTCTTAAATAATAAAATCGAGCCTGCCTCCACCACTTCCACCGGAAGCCCATTCCATACAGCTACCACCATCTGAGTAAAGAAGTTACCCCTCATGTTACCCCTAAAATTTTGCCCCTCAATTATGAAGCTATGTCCCCTTGTTGGAATCTTCCCCACTCTCAAAGGGAAAAGCCTACCCACGTCAACTCTGTCCGTCCCTCTCAAAATTTTAAAAACCTCTATCAAGTCCCCCCTCAACCTTCTACGCTCCAAAGAATAAAGACCCAACCTGCTCAACCTCTCTCTGTAGCTTAAGTGCTGAAACCCAGGCAACATTCTAATAAATCTTCTCTGTACCCTCTCCATTTTGTCGACATCCTTCCTATAATTTGGCGACCAGAACTGCACACCATACTCGAGATTCGGCCTCACCAATGCCCTGTACAATTTTAACATTACATCCCAACTTCTATACTCGATGCTCTGATTTATAAAGGCAAGCATACCAAGTCTCTCTGTAGACTTTGAAACTCTACTTCATTATTAACTACACCACCTATCTTAGTATCATCTGCATATTTACTAATCCAATTTGCCACACCATCATCCAGATCATTAATGTAAATGACAAACAACAGTGGACCCAACACAGATCCTTGGGATACTCCACTAGACACTGACCTCCAACCTGACATACAATTGTCAACCATTACCCTCTGGTATCTCCCATTCAGCCATTGTTGAATCCATCTTGCAACCTCACTATTAATACCCAACGATTTAACCTTCTTAATCAACCTTCCATGTGGCACCTTGTCAAAAGCCTTACTGAAGTCCATATAGACAACATCCACAGCCTTGCCCTTATCAATTTCCCTGGTAACCTCTTCAAAAAATTCAAGAAGTTTAGTCAAACATGACCTTCCAGGCACAAATCAATGTTGACTGTTTCTAATCAGGCCTTGTTTATCCAAATAATTATATATATTGCCCTAAGTATCTTTTCCATTAATTTTCCCACCACAGACGTCAAACTAACAGGTCTATAATTGCTAGGTTTACTTTTAGAACCTTTTTTAAACAAAGGCACAACATGCGCAATGCGCCTATCTTCCGGCACCATCCCCGTTTCTAATGACGTTTGAAATATTTCCGTCATAGCCCCTGCTATTTCTGCACTAACTTCCCTCAATGTCCTAGGGAATATCCTATCAGGACCTGGAGACTTATCCACTTTTATATTTTTCAAAAGTGTCCGTACCTCCTCTTCTTTAATCCTCATAATTTCCATCGCTACTCTACTTGTTTCGCTAACCTCACATAATTCAATATCATTCTCCTCGATGAATACCGAAGAAAAGACATTGTTAAATATCTCCCCCATTTCTTCCGGCTCAGCACATAGCTGTCCACTCTGACTCTCTAATGGACCAATTTTATCCCTCGCTATCCTTTTGCTATTGACATATCTGTAGAACCCCTTGGGGTTTACTTTTACATTACTTGCCAAAGCAGCCTCATATCTTTTTTTCGCTTTTCTAATTTCCTTCTTAAGAATCCTTTTACATTCTTTATATTCCTCAAGAACCTCATTTACTCCCTGCCGCTTATATTTATTGTATATCTCCCTCTTTTTCCGAACCAAGTGTCCAATTTCCCAGGAAAACCACGGCTCTTTCAAATTATTATTCTTTCCTTTCCACCGAACAGGGACATAAAGACTCTGTACTCTCAAAATTTCACCTTTAAATATCCTCCATTTCTCTATTATATCCTTTTCATAAAACAAAAAGTTCAATTTCACCCCTTTTAAATCCTTTCTCATCTCCTCAAAATTAGCCTTTCTCCAATCCAAAATCTCAACCCTTGGTCCAGATTTGACCTTCTCCATAATTATATTGAAACTAATGGCATTGTGATCACTAGACCCAAAGTGCTCCTCAACACATACCTCCGTCACCTGACCCGTCTCATTTCCTAACAGGAGGTCCAACACTGCCCCTTCTCTGGTAGGTACCTCTACGTATTGCTGCAAAAAACTATCCTGCACACATTTTACAAACTCCAAAGTAGGCCTAGCCTATCCCCTCTTAATTGTTCTTGTGTATCGCCCACCAAAAATGCATAAGGACTTCATCACCCAATTTGCTGATCTGATCTCTAACATTTTGCCCAAATTTGACCGGGTCATGATTCTTGGTGACTTGAACATTCATGTTTGCTGTCCCACTAAGCCTCTTGTGAGTGAATTTATGCAACTGGTTGAGTCCTTCAATCTGACTCTTCACACCACGGGACCCACTCACAAGATAGGCCATACACTCGACCTAGTGTTATCGTCCGGATTCCCAATCTACAACATTGAAACTACTGAGGCCTGTCTATCGGACCACAGCGCTATAATTTTTGACGCATCTCTGCCTTTATCTCCCGCAAAATCTCATCTCCCTGTTCGTTACTCCCGCGACATAAATTCATTGACTGCCAGTAAGTTCTCCGAGGCTCTCACAGCTGCCCCCAACATCTGCACTATTGAGGCTTCTCCCCTCCATCTCAGCACTGAGGATCTCACCTCTTTATTTAATATCACTTGCACTTCCATCCTGGATTCTATCGCTCCCCTTAAAATGAAAAAGC
>NW_027603784.1:0-10000 GCF_053455715.1 Rhinoraja longicauda
TCTGTGGAATTCTCTGCCACAGAAGGTAGTTGAGGCCAGTTCATTGGCTATATTTAAGAGTTAGATGTGGCCCTTTTTGCTAAAGGGATCAGGGGGTATGGAGAGAAGGCAGGTACAGGCTACTGAGCGGGATGATCAGCTATGATCATATTGAATGGCGGTGCAGGCTCGAAGGGCCGAATGGCCTACTCCTGCACCTATTTTCTATGTTTCTAACATGCCCCATTTACACTAGTCCCACCTGCCCACACCTCCTAACATGCCCCATCTACACTAGTCCTACCTGACCACACCGCCCAACATGCCCCATCTACACAAGTCCCACCTGCCCACACCGGCCAACATGCCCCATCTACACTAGTCCCACCTTCCCACACCGGCTAACATGCCCCATTTACACTAGTCCCACCTGCCCACACCGACCAACATGCCCCATTTACACTAGTCCCACCTGCCCACACAGACCAACATGCCCCATCTACACTAGTCCCACCTGCCCACACCGACCAACATGCCCCATCTACACTAGTCCCACCTGCCCACACCGACCAACATGCCCCATCTACACTAGTCCCACCTGCCCACACCGACCAACATGCCCCATCTACACTAGTCCCACCTGCCCATACCGACCAACATGCCCCATCTACACTAGTCCCACCTGCCCACACCGACCAACATGCCCCATCTACACTAATCCCACCTGCCCACACCGGCCAACATGCCCCATCTACACTAGTCCCAACCGCCCATACAGACCAACATGCCCCATCTACACTAGTCCCACCTGCCCACGCCAGCTATCATGCCCCATCTACACTAGTCCCACCCGCCCACAGAGACCAACATGACCCATCTACACTAGTCCCACCTGCCCACACCGGCCAACATGCCCCATCTACACTAGTCCCACCTGCCCACACCGAACAACATGCCCCATCTACACTAGTCCCACCTGCCCACACAGACCAACATGCCCCATCTACACTAGTCCCACCTGCGCACACCGACCAACATGCCCCATCTACACTAGTCCCACCTGCCCACACCGACCAACATGCCCCATCTACACTAGTCCCACCTGCCCACACCGACCAACATGCCCCATCTACACTAGTCCCACCTGCCCATACCGACCAACATGCCCCATCTACACTAGTCCCATCTGCCCACACCGACCAACATGCCCCATCTACACTAATCCCACCTACCCACACCGGCCAACATGCCCCATCTACACTAGTCCCACCCGCCCACACCGACCTACGTGCCCCATCTACACTAGTCCCACCCGCCCACACCGACCAACATGCCCCATCTACACTAGTCCCACCCGCCCACACAGACCAACATGACCCATCTACACTAGTCCCACCTGCCCACGCCGACCAACATGGCCCATCTACACTAGTCCCACCTGCCCACACCGACCAACATGGCCCATCTACACTAGTCCCACCTGCCCACACCGACCAACATGCCCCATCTACACTAGTCCCACCTGCCCACACCGACCAACATGCCCCATCTACACTAGTCCCACCTGCCCACACCGACCAACATGCCCCATCTACACTAGACCCACCTGCCCACACTGACCAACATGCCCCATCTACACTAGTCCCACCTGCCCACAACGACCAACATGCCGGTTTATAAATTAAAGCTCGTAGCTTTTTGATAAATTTAAAAATTAAAGCTCGTAGCTTTTTGATAAATTTATCAATTAAAGCTCGTAGCTTTTTGAGTTTGTTTGTGTGTGTGTGAATCTCTCTCTCTCTCTCTCCTCTCTCTCCCCTTCCCTCTCTCTCGCCCCCTCCTCTCTCTCCACCTCTTGCTATTAAAAGATATTTTATAAATTAAAGTTCGTAGCTTTTTGGTAAATTTATAAATTAAAGCTCGTAGCTTTTTGATAAATTTATAAATTAAAGCTCGTAGCTTTTTGATAAATTTATAAATTAAAGCTCGTAGCTTTTTGATAAATTGATAAATTAAAGCTCGTAGCTTTTTGATAAATTTATAAATTAAAGCTCGTAGCTTTTTGGTAAATTTAAAAATGTGTACTGCAAAAGGCAAGGCAGACAGACGAGTTGTTTGCAAAGATACCTGAGGACAGGAAATGCGGCTAGTTTTCCATCTGTGACAATGGCCGAAACTGCCTTCATGTAAAGGTTACCCCAATGTGATAATGGTTTCTATTGTGGAGCACCCTTGGGTGCCTTGAGCACTGAAACCTGTGCACAGAGTTTAGCTCAGATAGTTAACTTGGAACAGGTTTATTCCAAATAAGGTAAAGGCATCTGTTTGTGGAATTTGTGTGTGTGTCACCTCAGCTCCTCAATAAATAAAAAGCTGCATGCTGCTAATTGCAGTATTGGGAGCTCAGACCGGCCAAGTCTGGCATCGAACCTGTAACCTCTGCCAACTCCTGCAAGTGGGTAAGCTTCTTGTGTTTTAAATCCATTAGTGTGTTGTCTATTTTTTGTGTTAATTGAATTTAATGTAGTTTAGTTAAACACGGTTCAAACCAATGTAATTCAGTTTAGCTTTATTTAATTTAATGTAGTTCAGTTAAACACGGTTCAAATCAATTTAATTCAGTTTATCTTCATTTAATTTAATGTAGTTTAGTTAAACATGATTCAAACCAATTAAATTCAGTTTAACTTTATTTAATTTAATGTAGTTTAGTTAAACACGGTTCAAACCAATGTAATTCAGTTTAACTTTATTTGATTTAATGTAGTTTAGTTAAACATGATAGTCCCCTTTAGGGAGAGGAGTGGGAGAGAGAGAGGGAGAGAGAGAGGGAGAGAGAGGGGGAGGGAGAGAAGGAGGGAGAGGGGGAGGGGGAGGGGGAGAGGGAGAGGGAGAGGGAGAGGGAGAAGAGGGAGGGAGAGAGAGCTTTATTTAATTTAATGTAGTATAGTTCACTAATAGTTCTCTTTAGGGAGAGAGAGAGAGGGGGAGAGAGTGTGAGAGAGAGAGAGAGAGAGAGAGAGCACAAACAAACTCAAAAAGCTGCGAGCTTTAATTTATAAATAGTTTTAAACAGTTCACTTTAGTTCTCTGCAGTGTAGTTTAATTCACTAAACCTCATGATAATCAGATTGAATGATTGATTCTCTCTCATACACACTCTCTCTCTCTCTCTCTCTCTCTTGCTCTCTCTTCTCACCCCTCCCAAACTGTTAATATTAAAATGGGGAATGCCTGCATTTGTTAGAGAGAGAGAGAGAGAGAGAGAGAGAGAGAGACTTCAAATAAGGGATTTTGTGTAAATTTGGAAATGAATATCTGCATTGAATGTGTAACCTGTGGAAATGTCGGATGGAGTTGTTGAAAAGAGAATGTTTTAAAAAATATTTATTACTTTAAAAAAGTATTTTTTGATATTTTTTTTAAAACGTGCCTGTTTTATTGCTGATGTGATAAAGAATAAACAAGTGTTGTGTGTTATCAAAAATGTTTATTCATGTGGGATTTCTAACTTTAACTAATACAATCTGCATTTTGGAATATGCAGCAGCTTAAATAAATATTTATTTATGTAGGATTCATAACTTTAACTAATACAATCTGCATTTTGAAATGTGGGATGGAGTTGTTGAAAAGAAAAAGTTAAAAAAATATTTAATATTCTGAAAAAGTATTTTTTGATATTTTTTTAAAAAACTTGCTGATGGGATAAAGAATTAAAAAGTGTTGTGTTTTATCAAAAACATTTTATCCAAAATATTTACATATGTAGGATTCATACATGCTTACTGAAATGGCGGGGTTGCTTACTGAAATGGCGGAGGCAGAGGACGGAGCGGCGGGGTTTGCTTACTAAAATGGCGGAGGCAGAGGGGTGAGCGGCGGGGTTTGCTTACTAAAATGGCGGGGTTTCCTTACTGAAATGGCGGGGTTGCTTACTGAAATGGCGGAGGCAGAGCGCACAGCGGCGGGGTTTGCTTACTAAAATGGCGGAGGCAGAGCGCACAGCGGCGGGGTTTGCTTACTAAAATGGCGGAGGCAGAAGGGGACGGCGGTCTTTGCTTACTAAAATGGCGGGGTTTCCTTACTGAAATGGCGGGGGTTGCTTACTAAAATGGCGGGGGCAGAGCGCACTGCGGCAGGGTTTGCTTACTAAAATGGCGGAGGCAGAGGGGAGAGGCGGGTTTGATTACTGAAATGGCGGGGGAGAACGCACAGCTGGTTATTTGCTTACTAAAATGGCGGGGTAGCTTACTGAAATGGCTGGGGCAGGCGCACAGCGGCGGGGTTCGCTTACACGCTTACTGGCGTGTTTTCCTTACTGAAATGGCGGGGTTGCTTACTGAAATGGCGGGAGGGTTGCTTACTGAAATGGCTGGGCAGAGCGAAATGCGGCGGGGTTTGCTTACTAAAATGGCGGGGGTTGCTTACTGAAATGGCGGGGTTTGTTTACTAAAATGGCGGGGGTTCTTACTACATAAGAAATTGGTGCTGGATCCTCATGATAAATATTTATTTATATAGGATTCATAACTTGAACTAATACAATCTGCATTTTGAAATGTCGGATGGAGTTGTTGAAAATAAAAATCTAAAAATATTTAATATTATGAAAAAGTATTTTTTGATATATTTTTTAATACTTGCATGTTTTATTGCTGATGGGATAAAGAATTAAAAAGTGTTGTGTTTTATCAAAAATATTTTATCAAAAATTTGGAAATGAATATCTGCATTGAATGTGTAACGTGTGGAAATATAGGATGGAGTTGTTGAAAAGAATGTTTTAAAAATATTTATTACATGAAAAAAGTATTTTTTGATATTTTTTAAAAACTTGGCTGTTTTATTGCTGATGGGATAAATAATAAACAAGTCTTGTGCTTTATCAATTTTTTTTAATCAGAAATATTTATTTATGTAGGATTCATAACTTGAACTAATACAATCTGCCTTTTTGAATATGCAGCAACTTAAATAAATATTTATTTATATAGGATTCATAACTTTAACTAATACAATCTGCATTTTGAAATGTCGGATGGAGTTGTTGAAAAGAAAACGTTTTTAAAATATTTAATATTTTGAAAAAGTGTTTTTTGATATTTAAATAAAAACTTGCCTGTTTTATTGCTGATGGGATAAAGAATAAACAAGTCTTGTGTTTTATCAAAAATATTTTATCAAAAATATTTTATCAAAAATATTTATTTATGTAGGATTTCTAACTTTAACTAATACAATCTGCATTTTGGAATATGTGGCATCTTAAATAAATATTTATTTATGTGGGATTCATAACTTTAACTAATACAATCTGCATTTTGGAATATGCAGCAACTTAAATAAAAAAATATTTATGTAGGATTCCTAACTTTATCTAATACAATCTGCATTTTGTTGAAAAGAAAATGTTATTAAAATATTTATTGCTTGAAAAAAGTTTTTTTTGATATTAAAAAAAAAACTTGCATGTTTTATTGCTGATGGGATAAAGAATAAAGAAGTCTTGTGTTTTATCAAAAATATTTATTTATGTAGGATTCAAAAACTTTATCTAATACAATCTGCATTTTGGAATACTTAAACAACTTAAATAAATATTTATTTATGTAGGATTCATAACTTTATGTAATACAATCTGCATTTGGGAATATGCAGCAACTTAAATAAATATTTATTTATGTAGGATTCATAACTTTATCTAATACAATCTGCAGACCGTTTGATTGACACCTGCCAGTCTGGGCTCAGGATGATCTGCAGGATGGACAATGGTCCAGGAGTTCCCCATCAATTCCTTCAAATTGATACCTTGCAGAATGATTTTGCAAACTGACCCTGAGTGCATCATTCCTATTGGGTTTTTGCAGGGCACATGGTATCAATGTTTGTCCTTGCTTGCTAGCTGCCTTCCAGAGCTTTCCATACAACACAGAGCACTGAGCTGTCGGTGGTATTATTGGGTCAGGGAGATACCTGTTATGTATGTTTGTATGTATGTATGTATGTATGTGTGGGGTTAATCAATATCTGTTATTGGGTAAGTGTAAGACAACCCTGTGTGTTTCGTCCCTCAGGTTGGAGGGGCAGATAAAAGAGACGGTTATGGCGAGTCCGAAACTTGCTAGTTGTAGACGAAGTTTATTGCAGCCGCAATACACGAATACAGAGTCAAAACAACAAGTTACAGGACAACCAATATAAACTTACTGTCTTCCTTGAAGACTTCGCCGAACTGGCTAAAATGGGCGCCAAACGCGCACCTGACATCGCTGGCCAATCAGCGATGTCGTTTCCTGGACCAATCCCCATGGTCGCGTTCCCACGTGACCTCGCTGGCCAATCCGAGGGTTCGACGACCTGGACCATTCTCTATGGTCGCTACATGACCCCCCCCCAGAACCCGAGGTGCGGAACCTAGCAGGGAGCCGGATTTCGCGACCATAACGAGTACGGAGAGGGACAGCCTGAACCATTGGAGCCGGAGGTTCCGGACTTGGCGGGACAGCCGGAACGGGAGGTTCTGGAGGAACTACCGGAACGGGGGGTCCTGGAGGAACTGCCGAAACGGGGGGTCCTAGGGGAACTGCCGAAACCGGGGGTCCCGGAGGAACTGTCGGAATGGGGGTTTGTGGACTGGGCGGAACTAACGGAGGTTGGCCTCTTCTAGGGGTTTGACCGACCAGGACTGGTTGATCCGGGTCCAAATGGGCAGGTTTGAGCCGGGACACTGAGACAAGTTCACTCTTGCCGCCCATGTCTAAGGTGAAAGTAGCCGTTCCCTTACGTAAAACCCGAAACGGCCCTTGATAGACCCTCTGCAACGGGGCGCGATGGGCATCTTTACGCAAAAAAACAAACTCACAGTCCTTGAGGGAAGACGGTTCGTGTATCATGGCACACCCATGACGTGAAGTCGGCACTGGAGCCAGGGAGCCCACCCGTTCCCGGAGAGCTGCTAACGCTGCTGGGACTGTAGGGAGCAGTGCTGAAGTGTCCGGAAACAGATCTCCAGGTACTCGAAGGGTCGAGCCATATACCAGCTCTGCGGACGACGCACCGAGATCTGGCTTAGGAGCTGTCCGGATGCCCAAAAGAACCCAAGGGAGTTGGTCTACCCAGTCCGGGCCTTCAAGCCTTGCACAGAGGGACGCCTTAAGTTGGCGGTGGAACCTCTCTACGAGACCATTTGCCTGGGGGTGATATGCAGTTGTGGGCTGTAATTTGGACCCGTACAGTTCCGCCAGCGCGGCCCAGAGGGACGAAGTGAACTGTGGTCCTCTGTCAGTTGTAATAACTGCCGGGACCCCAAAGCGAGCTACCCAATGAAGGGCCAAAGTCCTAGCACAAGACGCTGACGAAATATCAAACAATGGGAAGGCCTCTGGCCACCGGGTGAACCGATCCACCACCGTGAGGAGGTGGGTGTAGCCCCGGGAGGAAGGCAAGGGCCCGACCAAATCCACGTGGATGTGGAAAAAACGAAAAGCCGGAACTTCGAAATCCTGTACGGGGGGCTGGACATGGCGCTGGACCTTAGCGGTCTGACAGGGCACGCAGGAACGTGCCCACCCCGCTACCTGTTTCCGCAGGCCATGCCAGACAAACCTCGCTGCCACCAAGGCAGAGGTGGAGCGGATGGACGGGTGCGCCAGCCCATGAATGGCATCGAAAACCCGGCGCTGAAGGGAGGGCGGTACTATCGGCCTGGGACGGGGAAGAGAAACATCGCACCAGACTTTCGTTCCCTCCGACCCACAAGCCACCTGGGCCAACTTCAATCCCGAAGTGGTGGACTGGTACGTGGAAACGGTATCCGCCAGGAGCTGTGCCTCCGCGAGCTCCTGGGGATCCACTTCGCAGTCCACCGCCGAAATAGGGGGAAAAGCAGGTCTAGACAGGGCGTCAGCAACGGCATTCAGCTTACCCGCGATATGACGGACATCTGTGGTAAACTCTGAGATAGCAGTCAGGTGCCGCTGCTGGCGGGCCGACCATGGGTCAGACAATTTCAAAAAAGCAAATGTTAATGGCTTGTGGTCCGTAAATGCCACAAATGGGCGGCCCTCGAGGAAATACCTGAAATGACGGATAGCTAAATGGAGAGCTAGAAGCTCTCGGTCAAATGCGCTATATTTCAGCTCGGCCGAATTTAGTTGCCGGCTGAAAAACGCTAAAGGCTGCCATCGGCCACCAACCTGCTGCTCCAGAACCCCACCCACCGCCACGTCAGAGGCGTCAACCGTCAGGGCCATGGGGGCGGAAGGGCTCGGATGGACCAACATGGTGGCGTCTGCCAAGGCTGCCTTAGCTGCCGTAAAAGCCGACTCTGCGGTCGGGGACCACAACAACTCCACCGGATTACCTGCAAGGCATTGGAAAAGTGGGCGCAAAACTCGCGCCGCTGCCGGAACGAATCTATGGTAGAAATTAACCATGCCAACGAACTCCTGCAACCCTTTTACTGTGGTGGGCCTGGGGAAAGCCCGGATAGCCTCCACCTTCTCTGGCAAAGGGACAGCGCCGGCAGGGGTAATCCTGTGTCCTAGAAAATCGAGGGCAGGCAGGCCGAATTGACATTTGGAGGGTTGAATAATGAGCCCGTGGTCTTGGAGCCGCTGGAAAACGGTCCGCAAATGGGCCTGGTGTTCTTGCACTGAGGGGCTGGCTACCAGGATGTCGTCTAAATAAATAAACACAAAGGGTAAACCCCTGCCCACGCGGTCCATCAGTCGCTGGAAAGCCTGTGCCGCGTTCTTTAAACCGAAAGGCATACGCAACCATTCAAACAACCCGAACGGAGTAATAGTTGCAGTTTTTTGTATGTCCTCCGGTCGCACCGGAATCTGATGGTATCCTCGCACCAAATCGATTTTGGAAAACACCACCGCTCCTTCCAGTCCAGATGAAAAGTCCTGTAGGTGCGGTATGGGGTAGCGATCAGCCGTGGTGACAGCATTGAGACGCCGATAATCGCCACATGGCCTCCACCCCCCAGATGCCTTGGAGACCATGTGTAACGGCGAGGCCCACGGGCTGTCAGACTGACGAACAATTCCCATTTCCTCCATCT
Organism: Rhinoraja longicauda; assembly: GCF_053455715.1. Lineage (NCBI taxonomy): Eukaryota > Metazoa > Chordata > Chondrichthyes > Rajiformes > Arhynchobatidae > Rhinoraja > Rhinoraja longicauda. The sequence goes on from NW_027603784.1 coordinate 9,056, forward strand.
TCCTGAACTCCGCCCGTGCCACCACCAGTTTGTCTGGCGGTAGTCTCCTGGCCCGAGCGAAAACGGGAGGGCCTTCGGTGCGGATGTGATGGACCACACCGTGCTTAGCTGAAGGTGCGTCAAAACGTTGGACGAGCAGCTCTGGGAACTATCATATCATATCATATCATATATATACAGCCGGAAACAGGCCTTTTCGGCCCTCCAAGTCCGTGCCGCCCAGTGATCCCCGTACATTAACACTATCCTACACCCACTAGGGACAATTTTTTACATTTACCCAGCCAATTAACCTACATACCTGTACGTCTTTGGAGTGTGGGAGGAAACCGAAGATCTCGGAGAAAACCCACGCAGGTCACGGGGAGAACGTACAAACTCCTTACAGTGCAGCACCCGTAGTCAGGATCGAACCTGAGTCTCCGGCGCTGCATTCGCTGTAAAGCAGCAACTCTACCGCTGCGCTACTCTGCCAGAATCGCAGCATACGAGTCGGGGGCCGCGACGACGGCCTGGACAGTAGGGCTGGGCGAGGAGGCAGTTGCCGGAGCGACGTGCTCGTCTTCAGCAGCGGGTCGGAGGTCGTTACCGCGGACATCAGGAACCAGTGAAAAAGCCCAGAGAAAATCTGCAGGATCGCTTGTTTGACGTCGGCTATGATGAATGGCCATTCGTACGTGCGGAGACCTAAAGCAAGAGACATCTTCCGTGTGCCGAAAGTGCGGATTGGGCTGCCATTAACCGCGATGAGGGTGGGACCTGTCTTACCCGATCTGGTTTCGAGGTCGGTCGGCGGCACTATGCTGACGATGGCTCCGGTGTCTACCAAAAATTCTGTGTCCGTGAATCGATCATGGACATAGAGGCGCCGGTTCTGGCCAATCGTAACTGCCCCTATGTACGATCGGCCGAGGCATTTCCCGCGAAGGTACAAGGCGAACGACA
>NW_027603785.1:0-2500 GCF_053455715.1 Rhinoraja longicauda
CCACCCACCCACCCACCCACCCACCCACCCACCCACCCACCCACCCACCCACCTACCTACCTACCTACCCACCCACCCACCCACCCACCCACCCACCCACCCACCCACCCACCCACCCACCCACCCACCCACCCACCCACCCACCTACCTACCTACCTACCTACCTACCTACCTACCTACCTACCTACCTACCTACCTACCTACCTACCCACCTACCCACCTACCTACCCACTCACCGACCCACCTACTGACCCACCCACCTACCCACCTACCCACCTACCCACCCACCCACCCACCTACACACCCAACCCACCTACCCAACTCCCCATCCACCCACCTACCCACCTACCTACCTACCCACCTACCCACCCACCTACCCACCCACCTACCTACCTACCTACCTACCTACCTACCTACCTACCTACCTACCTACCTACCTACCTACCTACCTACCTACCTACCTACCTACCTACCTACCTACCTACCTACGTACGTACCTACCTACCTACCCACTCACCGACCCACCTACTGACCCACCTACCCACCTACCCACCTACCCACCCACCCACCTACACACCCAACCCACCTGCCCAACTCCCCATCCACCCACCTACCCACCTACCTACCTACCCACCCACCTACCTAACTACCTACCTACCTACCTACCTACCTACCTACCTACCTACCTACCTACCTACCTACCTACCTACCTACCTACCTACCTACCTACCTACCTACCTACCTACCTACCTACCTACCTACCTACCCACCCACCCACCCACCCACCCACCCACCCACCCACACACACACCCACCCACCCACCAACCTTGGGGTTGATACAGATCCTGATCTCGCTCGCGTCCTTCTTGGCAGCGACCACCATGGTGGAGACCCACTGGGTGGGGGCACTCACCTCCTTGAACATAGTGACCTCACCACTACTAACCACTCCCCATTGTCTTTGGTATAATTGTAACTTCCCCACCTCCAGCTCGCTCTCTAGTGCCAGTGATGACCACGGACAGCTAGGGCATAATGTATGTGCAGTGTTATGAATAAACTTATATATAGTAAAAGACTCTGCCTACGAGTGGCATCCTTTTACATGGTGTCAGAAGTGGGATACGAACCCACGCCTCCATGCCTATGGGGGAGGCGTTCTGATTGCCGTGGGAAAGGCAACGGTTGTCTGTACTGTTCTGGATACCTCTCGGCCCCTCACGTTCCTCCTGCTAGCATCTGAAAACGTCACCCTGCTGGGCGCCCGTGCATGCCAGGACTTTGGTTTGGTCTCATTTCACCGCGACATCCACCTGGTGCAGGCCCCCATGGACCCCCTGGTCGAGTACCCTGACCGATTTGATGACGTCCTGGGGAAGCTGCCCTGTGCCTACAAGATCGTTGTGGACCCGGGGGTCGACCCAGTGGTCAGACCGGCCCACCGTGTGTCTTTTGCCATGAAGGGCCGCGTGGAGTCCACACTACGTGGCATGGTGGACTTGGGCATCCTCAAGGAGGTGAGTGCCCCCACCCAGTGGGTCTCCACCATGGTGGTCGCTGCCAAGAAGGACGCGAGCGAGATCAGGATCTGTATCAACCCCAAGGACCTGAACCTGGCTATTAAACGCCCGCACTACCCCATGCGGACGGTGGAGGACGTCGCGGCACAGGTCGGTCCAGCCACAGTTTTCTCGGTCCTGGATGCCAAGAGCTCCTTTTGGCAGATCCCGCTGGATGCACGTTCCTCCTTCCTGACCACCTTCAGCACACCGTTCGGCAGGTTCCGTTTCCTCCGCATGCCTTTTGGGATCAACTCGGCAAGCGAGGTTTTTCAGCGTACGATGGAGCAGCTGTTTGCTGGGTTGCCGTGCGCCATCATCGTGGATGACATCCTGGTGTATGGGAGGGACATTGCTGAGCATGACCGACACCTCCGCCAAGTCCTGGACAAGGCTCGTGAGATAAACCTCAAGCTTAATCGAAGGAAGTGTCGGTTCCGCGTTGCGGAAGTCACCTACGTAGGCCACGTTTTCACGGCGGGGGGCCTGAAGCCAGACCCCGAGAAGACGGCGGCGATCACCGAAATGCCCGTTCCCACTGACGTGCCCGGCCTGCAGCGCTTCCTGGGCATGGTCAACTACCTGGGTAAGTTCATACCCGACCTCAGCGAACTAAGTGCCCCCCTGAGAGAGCTGACCACTAGACCCCCCATCCCCGTCTCCCAGCAATCCCTGAAACCCACGGCTCGGAGCCCTGCCGCTGTCAGGGAGCGCATCACTGAGAAGCAGCTCATTCGGAAGCGCTCCTTTGACAAATCGTCCCGTCCCCTTCCACCTTTGTTCGCTGGTCAGGTTGTCCGGATGGAGTCGTCCTCCGGCCACCACCGGCTGGCCGTGGTCGTCGGCAATGCTGACTCTCCACGGTCGTACCTGGTCAACTACGAGGGCACCGTGTACCGTCGTACCCGCCAGCACCTGATGCTGGTAAACGAACCTGCACC
>NW_027603786.1:0-10000 GCF_053455715.1 Rhinoraja longicauda
ATTTATTATTGTCACATGTACCGAGTTACAGCGAAAAGCGTGGTTTTGCATGCCATCCACTCAGATCAGATCAGTCATACTATATATGGGCACAACCGACAACATTTCGGCAATTTCTTGTCGTCTTGGGCAGAACTATATCTAAATCAGGCTGTGATGCATCCCGACGTTGCTCCGTTTGTGGTATCAAAAATCAGATATCATAGGTTGAAGGTGAGAGGGGCAAGATTTACAAAGAACCTGAAATTAAGAATTGACGCAGAGAGGGTGCTGGGGAGATGGTACGATCTTTGATGAGGTAATTCTCTTCTGACATTACATGACTTTCCTTCCTGGAAGTACGTCATCGGAACCTTCTAGATGTATTTACACCTGTATTGCAGATACCCGGCAATTAGTACGGCGCCTTATACGGTATCAGGTATTTTTGCGTGATCATCCTCCTGTGCCCACTCCTCACCTTGTCTTCGCATTTGTCCAACAGTTAATTTGTGGTTAACCCACATTCAACACCTTACTTTGCATATCAATACTGTTTGTGATACATGGACAATCTTAATAGACATCATAGATGTTACTTACGTCAGATCATTAGCCTAGGTGAGGTTCAGCCAGGCCTCATGTTCCGAGATACAGTGAAAAGCGTCGCTTTGCACGCTGTCCATTGTTCAGATGAGCCATACATAGTTACAATCAGTTAACGTCCTGCAGATGCAGCGAGGAGGAAGATATAGAATGCTGATTATTGTTGGCTATTTCCATTAATCCCTGAATTGTCCGTATATTTGTGAACATGAACAACATTTACTCAAGCCACATTGCTTAATTCTGCTCTCCATCGAACCGGACAAGTGCAGTTTGAGATTTTGAGTTCTGTGAAAACACAAAGCATATAATTTGTGCAAAACATAGTATTTAAGTGTGCAGAAGTACACGTCTGGAACAATGGATGATGCAATGCTTTTGTGAGCTATGAAACATCCCGCTGGGATCGCGTTGTTGGAAACAATTAAAATGAGAGGCGTTTTAGGTTTTAGATTCAGGTTTAAGTTTATTATTGTTACATGTGCCGAGCTACAGTAAAACGCTTTGTTTTGCATGGTATCCAGACACATCAGATATACCATAAATAGACAGTAGCAGTTCAAACTCGAAAACATAAGATGGTGGGGATATGAATTTACAAAGAAAACGATCTGCCAGGGGAGGTATTTGAGGCAGTATTTGTGACAAAGACAGTAAGACTCCACCATGAATCGGAAAGATTTAGAGTGATGTGGATGAAAGTCGGAGAGGAGTGATTAGTGTAGATGGGGCATATTGGTCGGCATGGGCAATCTGGCTAGAAGGGCTGTTACCGTGCTGTAGGATTCGATAACTCTATAATAAGAGATAGAGCAATGTGGAAGATACAGAGTGCAGAATATAGTTCGAAGCATTGGACCCTATTGCAGTGCATCAATTACTTCGACAATTTCTAGTATCCGCAATGACAGCGGATATTTCGCTTGGGCAGCTTACACCCCAGCGGTATGGACATTGATTCTCTAACTTCAGATACTTCCTCTGTCCCTCTCTTTCCCCTCCCCTTCCTAGTTCTCCCACTGTCTTCATGTCTCCTATTACATCCTATCTGTGTCCCGCTCCCTCCCCTGACATCAGTCTGAAGAAGGGCCTCGACCCGAAACGTCACCCATTCCTTCTCCCCTGAGATGCTGCCTGGCCCGCTCAGTTACTCCAGCATTTTGAGATACCTTCTGATATCCGCAATGGCGTAGAGGCGAATTGAATAGTACCCTAGTATATGGAGGGACCGTTTAGAACCGTGATTACGAAGGAAAATAAGCTAATGCTTTATCCGGTAGTGTAGGGAAATAACTGCAGATGCTGGTACAAATCGAAGGTATTTATTCACTAAATGCTGGAGTAACTCAGCAGGTCAGGCAGCCGCTCAGGAGAGAAGGAATGGGTGACGTTTCGGGTCGAGACCCTTCTTCAGACTGATGCCGGGGGGGACGACGACAAAGGAAGGAAGGTTCCCATCCACTCCCCTTTCTACGTTCCGCAGAGACCGTTCCATCCGTAACTCCCTGGTCCACTCGTCCCTTCCTACCCAAACCACCCCTTCCCCGGGCACTTCCCCCTGCAACCGCACGTAATGCAACACCCGTCCCTTTACCTCCCCCCTCAACTCCATCCAAGGACCCAAACAGTCTTTCCAGGTGAGACAGAGGTTTACCTGCACCTCCTCCAACCTCATCTATTGTATCCTCTGCTCTAGTTGTCAACTTCTTTACATCGACGAAACCAAACGCAGGCTCGGCGATCATTTCGCTCAACAACTTCACTCACTCCGCCTTAACCAACCTGATCTCCCGGTGGCTGACACTTCAACTCCCACTCCCACTCCATAGTGAGGCCCACCGGAAATTGGAGAAACAGCACCTCATATTTCGCTTGGGCAGCTTGCAGCCCAGCGGTATGAACATTGACTTCTCCAACTTTAGATAGTTTCTCTGTCCCTCTCTTCCCCTCCCCTTCCCAGTTCTCCCTCTATCTTCCTGTCTCCACTTATATCCTTCCTTTGTCCCGCCCACCTGTCATCAGTCTGAAGAAGGGTCTGCACGAAACGTCACTCATTCCTTCTCTCCTGAGATGCTCCCTGACCTGCTGAATTAGTCCAGCATTTTGTGAATAAATACCTTTATCCGGTAGTGTTCGCTTAAAAGCCTCTACACCTTGTACATGACTTGAGTAGGGGAAAGAAGAAGTGACAGGTTTGGACAATTCTTCGATTACGTTGGCCGTTTTCTTTTCGAGGCAACGTGATGTGCACATGGAGTCAATGGTAGAACGTGTGGTCCGTGTGATGTAGTAGCCGACATTTATATCTCCCTGCAATTTCTCGCCGGCTAGACAGACATGTACCCGATCCAAAATGTGGTCTAACCCGACAGTCTGCAGTCCACGGTACATCCCGAGAACACTGTAAAAGTTAATGTTGACATACAGCATTTCCTCAGACTCCACCTGTAGAAGAGGCGTTACTGTGCCTCCTTGGGTGTCGCATCAAAGTGCTTGCCCCGCGACAGATTGTTGGTTGCTGTACAATTGGTACAGATTTGGGCCTGTACTCCAGATAAAGGAGGTATAGCAGTGGACTGAAAACGAATCCTTGCAGGGCTCCGGTGTTATCCTGGAGGAAGTGTAACGTGCCCACACTGACTGAGGACTGTTGGTCATAAAATCGAGCATTCAGGGGTAGAGTAGGTGAAGATACCTCTGTCCCGGCCTTTAGAGATAATAGAAACTCCACCCTCTATCTCATAGAGGTACACTGCTGAATGCGTAATTTAAAGAGCGAGGCTATTCCCCTTTTCAATATTAAACGGGAACTGACCATGGACTTGTACTAATCCATAACATTGGTTTTTATTTGCTTATTGGCTACGAACACATTCGCTCCAGCCCTGCTTTAACGTAATGAGTTGTCCTCACTAATTTTATGGTGTACAGGGTCGTGGAGGTTCATATCTTTTTGCAAGCGTAAATTACTTCTCATCACAAGTCACTCTGTAACTTGTATCCGAAAGTCAACACCCATATATCGGTTGTACAATGCTTTCAACATCTATCCAGTCCAGGCCTCGCAGACTCCTATATTTACAGTGTCATTCAATTCACTTGTATTCTTCCAAACTGCACAGCGTAGATGATGTGATCAATTGCGGTTCCTTTGGCAGCTCCTTCATCCGAGAGATAAATCCCAACTTCAGTCTCTACATCGTATTTTAAGTAAGGACTGCCTTCCTTAAATATATAGTGTCAGGGCATAATATTCTGCGAATGAGGTTCGAATAAATGGTATTTAGTAAATGGATAGCATAGACATAGATAGGTGCTTGGCCAGTTTCTCTACTGTGCTACACTCTGACCCTGTCCAGTGTGTGCACGTTGCTCCGTTTGTGGTATTACCGTCAGTAGTTAGAGCAGGGCTTCGCTGCCGTTTTTTGTATGGGCCGAGCTATAGGTAGAGACTAGGACGTTATTCCTTGGAGCGCAGGAAGCTGAGAGGAGCTATATAGGTGTACAAGGGGAACAGAATGGGTGAATGCGCAGTCTTTTACCCAGCAAGGGGAATCAAAAAACAGAGATCATCGGTTTATGGTGGGAAGGGAAGGTTTACAAGGAATCTGACGGGAAGACTTTATACTCAGACGGCGATCTGTGCACAGAACGAGCTATCAGAGGAGTTCGTTGAGATATGTTGATTCGAAGCTGGCATTTGTAAGGTCACAACGTTTGGAAATATAACTGCCATCTCGAAAGTAGTAAGAGATAAATAGGTGACTAACGTTCGCTATTTTCGAAGTTCCATGTCCATAATGGGGTAGAGGGAATTTAATAGTACCCTAGCCTATGGAGGGAACGTTCATAAGCCAAATAGAGCAGAGAATGAAATTATTCCTAAGTTTGGTGACGCGCGCTTTCAATCATCTCCACCATTTGCCGGATTGGAGTAGGGGAAAGAAGAACTGAGCGGGATTGGCCAAGTCTTTGATTATGTTGGGTGTTTGGATAATGTTATGCAGCGTGGAGTGAAGATGGATAATATGAGTGGTTTGGTCTCTGTGATATTTACAACCCTCTGCAATTTCTCGCGGTCTTGGCAGAGTTGTTCCCAATCCAAGCAGCTATGCAACGTGACAATACGCTTGTTACTGTACTTTTCCAAGGTTATAACAAGAGACATGACAATTGTCTTTTTGTTTTCGTTTGTGTGCCGCATCAGGCGCCACTCCACGTCAGAGTGGCGAGATTCACAGGAAACTGAAGGGAGGAATTTACACTTCAACGGTGGTGGGTACATGGGACGTAGTCGGAGGAGTTCGTTGGGAAGTGTTCTACAGTTAGAGCGTTTGGAAATGCAGACGCCAATTAGACAGTAGCAAGAAATAACTAGGTAACTGTTGAGCAATAAATGTTGAACAGGAACTAATTCTGCAACAATATTCAGGTGCGCCGGCGAGCAGCACCGATGATGGCGTGCTTTTCTTTTGAAAATTGATACCACACTGCATGTTTTCCGTCAATGTCGGAGTTTTGTTGAGATCATTAACTTCTGAAATAACATATATTCCTTCTCTCCGTGGATGTCTTCTGTCATCTGAGTATATCCGACTTCCTCTTGTATTTCAGATGCGGGGGAATTAAGATGGCCCGCAACCCAGTATCAGCATTTCTTTTGTTTTCTTAAACCCGTCCCCAGGCTTCACCTTCTCTTTGCGCTGTGTCCAACTGTCCATTTGTGTGTCTCGTAGACAATGTCAGTGAGCATCGCAGTACGGACTTTCCCGGTCTGACCAGAGTTGTTCTTTATCTCAGGTCGTCTGGTCAGGTTGGGTCTATTATTATCATATGTAACGAGGTGCAGTGGAAAGCTTTATTTTGCATGCTATTCACTCAGTTCAAATATTCCACACACACAAATAATCAGTGTGAAGCCAAGTGCAATAGATCGGGTGGAGGGGAAATACAGAATGAAGAATATAGTTCATGATACAGAATATCTTACTGAATGTAGTTTTATTATTTCTACCAAACCCCGATTTGTCCGGGTATTTGGAATAATTAACAATATTTTCTCAAGCCACCTTGCATAATTCCGGTCCACCGTTCTACTTGGAGCTGCGTCTTTATAATTGGAGAACTGGAGATCTGTACGAACCCAAATCGTTCATTGACCCCCGATGTAAAATTGGGGTCATGCCGATGTGCATTGGTAAAAGGATTAATGATACAATGCTTCTATTAACTATGAGGCCTCCTTGGTTTGCAAAGGTACAAACAAAAATAAGTTGAAAGGTGCATTGAGATTCAGGTTTCAGGGCCAGGTTTATTATTACCACGTGTATCGAGGCGCACGAATAACGTTGCTTTACACGCGATCCAAAGAGATTAAATACGCCATACAGATATTATCAGTTCAAACTCAATAACAATAGATAAAGCAAAGGGAAGATACGGAATGCAGAACATAATTCGCAGTATGGTGGCGCATCTGTTCCATAGACAACTATTCGCCATGGAGTAGGGACCGTACTATTGTGAAGGCGGCAAGGTAGACGATCTGGTCAACTGTCGGTCCTTCGAAGGCCCCTTTTTTCGAGGGATAAATCATGACTTCAATCTATGCACCGAATTGGAGATACGTATCGCGATATTAAAATGAGTTAACGACAAAGCAGTATAGTCTATGGAGCATGTGCTGGTAAATGGGACTTATTAATTGGAAATCATAGACTAAGATAGTTGCTGGGCTGTTTCTCTGTCGTGTGACTCGTGGCTCTCGGTTCCGTCTATGTAGTTTTTTTCCATTTGTGGTATCACCGTCGTTAGTTAAAGCAAGGCTTCGCTCACAATTCTTTGTATGGCCCGAGCTCTGGGCAGAGTTACTTTCTATACTCCTTGGATGGCAGAAGCCTGGGGTAATCTTAGAAAGGTGTATGAATCGTGAGAGGAATAAATAGTGTGGATGCACTATGTCATTTATCCAGAATGGGGATCAAATAACAGAGGTCAGAGGGTTAAGTTAAGAGAGGCAAGATTTACAAGGAACTGGAACGGAAGACCTTTACACTCAGATGGTGATGGGTATAAAGATCCAGTTTTCAGAAATGTTAGTTGACACATGTTGAAGATAGCTCGTTTATGCAGCCACAACATTTGGAAAATAGCCACCAAATCGGTTTGAGCAATAAGTAAGCATTATCGGCTATTCCCATTTCTATTGTCCTGCTTGAACTAATTTTGCAGCAATGTTCAGGTGCGATGGCAATGTAATTTCCAGTCCAACTCAGGTGCGTTTGAGTTGTGCGAATTATGCATTTGTTTTGGAATATCAGTTATTTTGTGAGGTCACTCGCTTCGGATAATCGATACGTTTTCGTTACTCCACGGGTGTCATCTCAGTCTTCTGCGTTTATTTTGCTGTACTTTTGTATTTCAGATATCCCGGCAATTACTATGGTCCACAATTCAGTTTCAGCACTTAACTGTATTCTGCCTCCTGTCCCCGTTCCTCATCTTCTCTTCGCTTTGTCCAGCATTTTTTGTGCTTATCGACTATTCATCGCTTTCTCTTGCATATCAACACCATCTTTGTCACATCTACTATCTTTGTCTCCTTCATTGTACGAACATTTCCGCTCTGATGACGGTTGTTTGATGTCAAATTGTTAGGTTAGGGACGGTCTATAAATGTCACATGTATCGAGGAACAGTGAAACGCTTATCTTTACGTGCTCTACACTCAGATCAGATATACTGCACAGCTCAAACTCAAATACATCAGAGAGAGCAAAGAGCAAAAGACAAAATGCAGAATAGTCCCGCGAGTTTGATGATAAGCTTGGATGATACAGTGCAATTTAAGGCAGAACCTTAGTCTCTAAATAGGAGTCTTAGGTAGGTGCCAGGTGATCTGGGGATGTGTAGGGCGAGGGCGATGTCATCGTACGTGGACTTGTTGTGGAGGTAGGCGAACTGCAGTGGGCCAAGGCCTCTGGGTAGACTGGATTTAATGCGTTCCATAACAAGCCTCCCAAAAACATTTCATGATGGTGAATGCCAAGGCCAGTGTTCGGTAATCGTTTAAACTTGAGGTCTTGCGTTTCTTCGGCACCAAAATGATAGTGGTCTTCTCGATGCAGCTGTGTGCCTGAGCGCGGAGTAGGGAGAGGATAAAGATGTACGCGAATACACGTATTAGCTGTTCCGCGCAGCTTCTAAAGACACGGCCAGGAACTCCGTCTGGACCTGTTGCTTTTCGTGGGTTTACCCACAGGAAGGCCGCTCTAACATCAGCAACAGCCACCCTGGGGAGAGGTACAATGTAGTTTGAAGGGCCAGGTGTCACCGCCCTGTTGTCCTTCAGCTCGAAGCGGGCATAGAAATTATTCAGTTCATCTGTTTGGCTTGCACATCACCAATGATGTTGCTGAACATTCTTTGCATCCAGTTATCTTAATCAGACCGTGCCACATTCTCCTTGTGTGACCCAGAGATTGTACTGGGATGCAAGTTTGAACCGGTATTGCCTCTTGGCATCCTTGATAGCTTTGCGGAGACCACAGCGTGGCTCCTTAGACAGCTTGGGATCGTTTGACTTGTGTGCATCGGACCTGTGAATATACATCCATGGTTTCCGATTGGGGAGCACTCGGATTGACTTCGGCGGCACAATCTTCCACTCACTTGTTGATGAAGTCAGTCACGGCAGAGGCGCACTCATTCAGGTTAGCTGCAGAATCCCTGACCGCTGACTTAAAGCAGTCGCGTAAGATATCATCCGCGTCCGTTGTCTAGCTTTTTACAACTCTCTGCATCGGATCCTCCTGCTTCAATTGTTGCTGCTTGTTGGCAGGGAGCAGAAGCACAGTTCGGTGGTAAAATTTCCCTGAAATGTGGCCGAGGGACAGGGCGACAGGGAACAATCCCTACAGGATGGATGAGGCGAGCCTGGACGTGGGAACACATAGAATGCACTGAAGGGACACAGTGGAACAGGTCAATGCTGAGTAATGTTCCTAGCTCCAGTTTGGTCATTGCATTCTCATTTACAAGGGTGGATGGTCGTATGTTCCTGTGTGTATTTTCTCACACACTGTGGGAGTTATTTGATGAGACCATCAGGAGCACACATAGAGCCAGGAACACCAGCAGACAGAGACGGGAAAACACGGAGACATAGAGACATGAATACTCACAGAGAGAAGTAGGAACATTCACGGAAACAGGCAGGACCCTCCCCTAATTCTACGTAGGTTTGCCTTCTCCTGACTTCCAATTTGCGGGAGCACTCCCCTATTTCCACATTTACAGTTTCCCTCCGCTAACTTCGTATTTGTTGTTTATCCACCCGCCATACTTCAATAACGGTGCACCCGCAAATCCCCATTTGTGGTGCCCTCCCCTAATTGACCATTTACCAGTGCTCCCCCGTAATTACCACATATAAGGACCTTCCCCTGAATGACCATTTAATGCGGTGCCCCAAAATTGATCAAGCCCCTAATTTGAGTAGTTGAGTTTATAATCCCAGTACCGTCGATAGAATGCAGAAAAAAACGAGTGAGAAGATTGTGATCGGTTCTAAGGATGGTGTGTTTCCGCGCGGTATCTCTAAACCAAGTTTAGACTGTGGCAAAGACCAGTGATCAGCAGGTGATGGAAGAGGAAAACAAATATCTTCCACCAACACAGAAAAAATAAATTGTATCAAAAGGGAATAGAGATACATAATCTGGAATCCTGCAACAGAACGCTGGAGGAACTCTGCTAGTGAAGCAGGTCTGTGAAGCAACAGGTCTCATTCGACGTTGCGGGCCGATTCCCAGTGAGGTCGAGCACAGGGAGCTGAATTATTATAAAGTAGGTAAAGCTATAATGGGGACAGGCAGGCAGAACATGGAATGTGCTGTGTAGCATAGCGTATGGCTGAGAGTCGGAATGAGATGTTCCGTCTATCTGTTCGGGAGGACATGATCAAGGTCCTGACGGAACAAATGGGAAGTGAGGAGAAAGTTTCCACAGAGAGAAATAGACAGAGGGAGGGTGGTGGAAAGACTGACGACACTGGGTGTGAACATATTGTCTGGATGTTGTGGTCTGCCCTAGTTAATTGTGGAAAGCTTTTTATTAATGTGTGCTGATTGCGATCTGAACGAAATCTCCGCTGCTCCAGGGAGGCGGATTGCCCATGGTTTGGGCAAACCTCGGTGACCGGTAATCAAACCCTGGCCGACTGCTCAGCAGGCAGCTGGTGTGCTGTGATCAGTAACTGAACAAAGCAGACGCACAACAGTATGTATTTCCCCCAGATTCCAGAGCAGCAGCAATAGTGACGATCAGACGCACCAAATTTAGAAAAGAAAATGCAGCAACTACCCACTGCGAGGAATTATCCCCAAATGATCAATTGATTGACTGCTGGGTGTCA
>NW_027603787.1:0-10000 GCF_053455715.1 Rhinoraja longicauda
TGCCACGACATCAGTACTACCATATCGCTTGTTCCTCCATCAGTACTACGTTGTGGTGCAGTAATTATGGAGTAACCGACGACGTGGTAGTACTGATGGAGTGACACGCTGTTCGATAATACTTATGGATTAGCATCCTCTGGGGTAGTTGTGAAGGACTGGTATATTTTGGGGTAGTACTGATATAGTGACACATTCGATGGTATTATTGAAGGGGTGAAAATCTATGGGTAGAACTGATGAAATTACATACTGAAGGTGGTACTGATAGAGTGAAACACGGTCGGGAAGAAATGATGGAATGACATACTGTGGGGTTGTACTGATGAGAGTGGCACGATCTTGGGTACGACTAATGGAGTAACATGTAGTACTGATGGGGTGACAGACTGTGAAGTAGTATTGATGGAGTAACCTAACGTAGGGTAGTGTTGAATTAATGGCACATTCTGGGGTAGTTCTGATGGGGTGACACACTGTGCGGTAGTACTGTTGTTGTGACATAATGTGGGATGGAATTAATGGAGTGACACTGTGCGGTAGTACTGATGGAGTGACGCAATGTAGGGTAGTACTGGTGTAACGGTATACAGTGGGATAGTACTGATGGAGTGACGCACTGTGGGTTAGTACTGGTGTAACGGTATACTGTGGGATAGTACTGATGGAGTGACGCACTGTTGAGTAGTACTGCTATAACGGTATACTGTTGGATAGTACTGATGGAGTGACGCACTGTGGGGTAGTACTGGTATAACGGTATACTGTGGGATAGTGCTGATGGAGTGACGCACTGTAGGGTAGTACTGGTGTAATGGTATACTGTGGGATAGTACTGATGGAGTGATATCGGAGATACCAAGCGCAAGCTCGACGATCGTTTCGCTGAACAGCTCCACACAGTCGTACCTGATCTCGCGGTTGCTCAGCACTTTAACTCGCCCCCGCTCCCCCATTCCCAATCTGAACTTTCTGTCCTGGGCATCCACCGTTGTCAGAGTGAGGCCCAGCGCAAATTGGAGGAACAGCACCTCATACTTCGCTTGGGCAGCAAACATACCAGCGATATGAACATTGACTTATCTAACTTCCATTAGCCCTTGCTTTCCCTCTCTCTCCACCCCTCCTCCTTCCCAGTTCTCCCACCAGTCTCACTGTCTCCAACAGAATTCTATCTCTTTCCTGCCGACCTCTCCGACATCAGTCTAAAGAAGGGTCTCGACCCGAAACGTCACCCATTCTTTCTCTCCAGAGATGCTGCCTGTCTCGTTGAGTTACACCAGCATTTTGTATCTACCTTTGATTTAAACCAGCATCTGCATTTCTTTCCTACACGAAGTACAAGGCACGGCAGGACTTTCGGCTAATAATAGCTGTGCCGAACATGAGACGACCAACCTTACCTGCCTTCTCACAATGTATATCCCTTCATTACCTGAAAATCTGAACTTGTCTTAAATGTCACTATTGTATCTGCCTCCAACACCAGTGGAGTAGGTGGTAAGATTTTAGGACCCGTTATACAGGATGATGTGACAGAGTATTTATAAGTGCACGATGAAATAGGCAGAAATTTGAACGGCTTTGTGAAGGAAAGGTCGTGTTTGATAAATTTGCGGGAATTATTTGAAGAAGCAAATAGCAAGACAGCCAAAGGAGAGACAGTAGATGCTGTTTACTTTGATTTTCAGAAAACCTTTGACAAGGTGTCACAAGATGGCTGCTTAGGAAGATGAGAGCCCACGGTGTCAAAGAACAGACACCAGCATGGATAACTGGTTGGCTGGATGGCAGAAGACAAAGAATGTCAATAAAGAGGGATTTTTTTCTCTCGTTGGCTAACAGTAATTAGTGGAGATCTTCAAAGATCGGTGTTTGGGCCGCTACTCTACTTTTTTATTATGATTTGGACGAGGGGATTGAAGGCTTTGTGGCAAAATTTGCGGATGTTACGAAAAGAGGTGGAAGGGCAGGTTGTTTAGAGAAAGCAGGGACACCGCAGAAGGGCTTGGACATGTTGGGGGAATACAGAGCTTTATTTGTCATTCGGTACCGAGGTACCGAACGAAATTACATTGCAGTCACACACAAAAAAAAAGGATACAAGACACATGACCCCAACACAAACATCCATCACAGTGACTCCAAACACCCCCTCACTGTGATGGAGGCAACAAAACTTCCACTCTCTTCCCCACGCCCACGGACAGACAGCTCGTCCTCGACCGACCCGCAAAGTCCCCGCAATGGGATGGAAGTCCCCGCGGCCGAGCCGCATCGGGAGCTGAAAAGTCCCGCGGCCGAGCCGAGCGATTGAAGGCCCTGCGGCCGAGCCGCACCGGGTGCTGAAAAGTCCCGCGGCCGAGCCGGCGATGGAAGGCCCCGCGGCCGTACCGTGCGCTGCTAAGTCCCGCGGCCGAGCCGCACCGGGCGATGTTAGGTCCCGCGGCCGAGCCGCACCAGCGATGTAAAGTCCCGCGGCCGAGCCACGCCGGGCGATGTTAGGTCCCGCGGCCGAGCAGCACCAGCGATGTAAAGTCCCGCGGCCGAGCCGCGCCGGGCGATGGAATACCCCGCGGCCGAGCCGCACCTGGCGCTGAACCGTCCCGCGGCCGCGCCGGGCGATGTTAGGTTCCGCGGCCGAGCCGCACCAGCGCTGCTAATTCCCGCGGCCTAGCCGCACCGGGCGATGTTAGGTCCCGCGGCCGAGCCGCACCAGCGGTGTAAAGTCCAGCGGCCGAGCCGCACTGGGCGATGGAAGGCCCCGCGGGCGATGGAAGGCCCACGGCCGAGTCGCGCCCCGCGCCGTGAGGTAGAGACCTAAAAAGGAAAGGTTTCCCCCACCACCCCCCACCCCACACATACACAGCCAAAAAACAAAAACAAAAACCATCCCAACACCGACACACAACAAAAAAAAAGGAAAAAAGACGAACAGACTGCCAGCGAGCCGCAGCCGTTAGAAGTAGAGAAGTGGCAGATGGAATATAGTGTAGCAAAGTGCGGAGTATTTGGTAGTAGGAATAATGGCGTAGACTATTGTCTAAGTGGGGAAATAATCCATAAATCGGAAGTGCAAAGGGAGTTGGGAGTGCTGGTTAAGGATTCCCAAAATTTTTATCTGCAAGTTGAATCGGTGAGAATGATCAGCCATGATCACATGGGATGGTGGTGCTGGCTCGAAGGGCCGAATGGCCTACTCCTGCACCTATTTTCTATTGTCTATTGTCTAATGGAAGCACACTCATTGCTTGCATTTATTTCAAGAGGACTTGTATACAGAAACACGGATGTAATGTTGAGACTATACAAGGCGCTGGGAAGGCCGCATTTGTGAGCAATTCTGGGCACCATATCAGAGGAAAGGTGTGCTGGCTCTGGAGAGGTTCAAGAGGAGGTTTACAAGAATGATCCCAGCAATAAGTTAACCTATGGCGAGCGTTTGTCGGCTCCCGGCTTGCACTCGGAGTTTAGAAGTATGAGGGTGGACCTCATTGAAACATATAGATATGTGAATGGTTTAGATCCAGTGGATGTGGAAAGTATGTTTCGACCTGTGGGAGCGTCTCGGACAAGAGATAATTTCCTCAGAATTAATCTACGTTCTCTTTTGAAGATGATCAGAAATTTATTTAGTCAGAAGGTGATGAATTTGTGGAGTTATTTGCCACAACAGGCTGTGTAGGTCACGTCAGTGGAAATTTAAAGACGTAGACAGAAAGATTCTTGATTAATACAGGTATCAGAATTTATGGGGAGAAGGCAGGAGAATGGGGTTTGGAGGGAAAAAGATTGGCGGATAAGACGATTGGCCGAATGGTCTAATTCTACTCCTATTCCTTATCACCCAATGCCCACCTGCGGTATTGCGTTCGATGGACTTACTGCCCCTTGCTTTCCCCGCACACCTCGTTTAAACGTCATCCCTTTCACCATAAAGGGGTGGCCTTCAATACTTGATATTTCCATCTTGAGAGGAATGTTCTGACTGTTTACCATATCTTTGCCTCTCATAATTTGCTATCGATCTATCAGGTTACTGCCCGAACGATGAATCAGTCCAAGGTGTGGTTGTTCATACGCTCCAGGCGATGATCTTGTAAACGTCTTGAACACGATTTCCGAAGCGCCCATATCCTTCGTGTACGAGAGCGAACATAACTGTACACAATGCTGCAAAAGCGGCCGAAGTAAAGTTCTCTAAAGTTGAATATTGACATCTGACTCATATTCAATGACTCGGTCAAATATAGCAAGCATTCTACGTGGCTTATTTATTACTCTAAACGTACTACTACGATTTGCGTGTTTCGCATTGGGAACTCAAGGTTCATCATAAGCAATGCTGATGCTGCGATGCACTTATATTGTACAGACAGTGAGGGCTGTTGTGCCTCGATGTTGCAGTGTACTGCTGATGTTCATCCACGGGAGGGCGCTGTGACAGTATATTCCCACTGTACATGCACTGAGGTGCGCTGTGTGTGGATGTTGCCGTGTGCTGCTGATGTTCATCCAGGGGAGGGCGCCATGACAGTATATTGCCACTGTACATCCACTGGGGTGCGCTGTGTGTGGATGCAGCAGTGCACTGTTAAAAAAGAACACTGGGTACAAAAGTCATAGCAGCAGAGTTATTGCACCAAGGCCCATCGAGTCCACTCCTGCATTCTATCATGGCTCACCTATCGTTCCCACAACAAGATCTCCCTCTCTCACGAGGGCCACAGAAGATGAGAGAGTGAGAGAGCGCACCCCTCAAATAGCTGCCTAGATAGAGAGCTACCTATTTACTATCAATATCTCCAGCTATCTCGCTGATAGCTGATATACAGATATCCCGCTTTCTAGCTGTCTAGCATTGCATGTAGATAGCTATCTAGGTAGTTCGCTATCTTGCTATCGAGATAGCTCACACGCTGTCTGGCAGTCTATCCTGCTGGCTCGCAATCCAGTTCTCGAGATAGCTTGATTGATAGGTAAAGAGCTAACTATTTTGGTAGCAACATAGCTAGGTCACTAACTTGCCTGAGGGCTAGAGAGATAGATAACTAGATAACTAGATTGTTAGCCAACAGCTTTGGCGGCCAGATAGCGGTTTAGCTT
This sequence comes from Rhinoraja longicauda, assembly GCF_053455715.1. NCBI lineage: Eukaryota > Metazoa > Chordata > Chondrichthyes > Rajiformes > Arhynchobatidae > Rhinoraja > Rhinoraja longicauda. The sequence goes on from NW_027603787.1 coordinate 5,107, forward strand.
GACGAAGCTTTGCTAGATGGCTAGTGAGCTAGGCATCTAGCCAGCTATACCAGTAGATAGCTCACGAGCCAGATCGCAAGAGAGATTTATAGCGATTAATGAGCTATATAGCTAGATCGAAACGGGTCTCTCTCGTTGTCCGTTTCACCCCCCCCCCCCCGAGAGCGAGCGAGCGAGAGACCGCACTCCACAAAGAGCTGCCTACGCAACTAGCTAACTATTTTTGCTATGCAGAGATTCAGCTATCACACCATCCATTTGTCTAGCCTTCAAGCTATCTAGCAATGCAGGTATTTGGCTATCTAGAAAGCTAACACGCTATCTGGCTGTCTTTCCCGTTGGTAATCAATCTATATAACTTGATATCCAGCTTCCTAGCTGTCATGCTAACTAGCTAAACAGCTATCCACCTATGTAGGGAACCTGCTACCTATCAATTTGACTATTCATCTAGCTGTTAGCTCTATAGCTAACAGACTAACTAGCTATCTATTTATCTGTCTATCTATCTCCCTATCTAGCTATCCACCTAGCTATATAGTTATTTAGTCTTGTAGGAATTTACCAAGCGAGCTACCTTATTATCTAGCTAGCTATATATTTAGCTATCTACCTAGTTATCTATCCTGTTGGCTAGCAATCCACCTATCTAGCTATCCAGCTATCTAGCTAGCAGTCTAACGAGCTATCTAGTGATTTAATTATAGAGCTATCTAACCATTTATCTCTGTAGCAATGAATCTAGCTATTTGTTTCTTAAACTGGCTATCTAGCTATCTACCTACCACCTATTGCTACCTAGCTATCAAGCCATTTAGCCAAGTATTCATCTATCTATCTAGCTAGCTGCTAAGCTATCTAGCTATCTAGCCAGCTGGCCATCAAGCTTTCTAGCCATCTACTCATCAAGCCATCTCGCCATCTGCCCATCCAGCCATCTGGCTTTATTCAGCTCGCCATGTACCCAGCGAGCCAGCTTCCCAGCTGAACAATTTCCCAAGTAGCCAGCTAGCCTTCCAACCATCTAGCCAGAAAGCCATTTAGCCATCTCGGCATCCAGCCATATATATATATAGCCGGCGTGAGCGATCTATCTGTCAATTTAGGTTGCAAGGTAGCTATCTACAAACCTAGATATGACTAGATCTCCCTCTGTGGGCCTCGCGAGAGAGAGAGCGCACCCCACAGAGAGCTGCCTATATCTCTAGCTAGCGATCTTGCAATCTAGTTATTCAGCTATCTACACATCCAGCTATCTAGCTTTCAAGTTATGCAATGCGGGTAGCTAGCTACCCAGGTAGCAAACCATGTTTCTATATAGACAGCTAATATGCTCTCTGGCTGTCCATCCTATTGGCTAGAAATGTAGCTCACTGGTTATCCAGACATCCAGCTTTCAGGGCAGCCATCTACTACTGAATTCCAGTGAAGACAAGCCCAATCTTTACAAACTTTACCCATGTGACAGTTCCGCCATCCCGGAGATTATCCTCCGGACCTACCACAATAGGAAGGATGTCCTTCCACAAATTAAGAGACCAAAACTGCACACAATACTCCAGCTGTGGTCTCACCCGGTACAACTTCAGAAGGGCCTCTTTACTCCTATACTCAAATCCTCTCGTTATGAAGGCCAACATACCATTAGCATTAGTGAAGGGTCTGAAGAAGGGTCTCGACCCGAAACGTCACCCATTCCTTCTCTCCCGAGATGCTGCCCGACCTGCTGAGTTACTCCAGCACTTTGTGAATAAATACCTTCGATTTGTACCAGCATCTGCAGTTATTTTCTTATATTAGCATTAGTGCGTTTTTCTGCTCTCATATTGCAGCTTTCCACAATTAACTAGAGCAGACCTCAACATTCAGACAATATGTTCACACTCAGTATCGTCAGTCTGTTCACCACCCTCCCTCTGTCTATTTCTCTCTGTGGAATCTTTCTCCTCACTTCCCATTTGTTCCGTCAGGACCTTCATCCTGTCCTCCCGAACAGATAGACGGAACATCTAATTCCGACCCTCAGTCATACGCTATGCTACACAGCACATCCCATGTTCTCCCTGACAATCTCAGTGAAACCTTTACCTGTTTTATAATAATTCAGCTCCTTGTGCTCGACCTCACTGGGAGTAGGACCGAAACGTCGAATTCGACCTGTTGCTTTAACAGACCTGCTTGACCAGCTGAGTTCCTCCAAGATTCAAGATTCCAGATTTAGTATCTTTATTCCCTTTTCATACGAAACTTTGTTTCTGGGTCGGTGGAAGATATTTGTTTTATCCTCCTGCTGATCACTGTCCTTTGCCAAAGTCTAAACTTACAGCGCGGAAACAGGCCCTTCGGCGCATCGAGTCCGCTCCAACCAGCGATCCTCGCATATTAACTCAATCCTACATGCACTTGGCTCATACCAAGCCAATTAACCTACAAACCTGTAGGTCTTTGGAGTGTGGAAGGAAACCAACAATCTCGGATAAAACTCACGGGGGAACGTACGAACTGCGAACAGACAGCACCGTAGTCGGAATCGAACCAGGGTCTTCAGCTGCAAGCGTTGTAAGGCAGCATCTCTACTTGTGCGCTCATAGTTAGTATGTTTGCAACTGACACCAAACCAATGTTTACAGATGGCGGCGAATACGTTGAAAGGCGCACTATTTCAAAACCGGGCCAGATGGTTCGTTCGGACCGACCGATCACCGATAATTAATCTTCGCGAAAGATGCCATCATGCTTGATTGATGAAAATGTTGCCAGCACTCGAGGGCCTGGGCTACAGGGCTTCGTTGGACAGGTTTGGACTTTATTCCTAGGAGCACAGGGGCCTGAGAGGTGACCTCTACAGGCGAAAAGGGTATGAGGGGAATAAATGGAGTGAATGCACAGTCTATTTAACAGGGTAGGTAAATCAAGCACGATAGGGTGTGGGTTTAAGGTGAGAGGTGTTAATGTTTAATATAAACGTGAGGGGCAACTATTTCATTCAGAGGGTTGAGGAAATGTGAAACGACCTGCCCAGAAACATGCCGAGGCACACACAATGTGAAGGACATTTGGACGGGTACACGGTTTGGAAAGGTTTTCGGGGATGTGGGCAAACCGAATTAGATCAGATGGTCCATTTTAATCGACACGTGGACGTTGGGCGGCACGGCCTGTTTCCGCGCTGTATGTCTCCCTTTATTATCTCTGCCATTGGGATGTATTAGACAGAACCATCGGGTGGTGGGTGAATACGTATTGATGAAACAGTGTTTCCCTGTTCAAAGCGGGTTATCCAACAGTAGAGATGCATTGTTCGGCTCGTAAACAGTGGTGGTCATCAGAGCCAATGCAGTCGCCAGGCACCCGCTTGCTTGAATTGAGCGCCCAGTCTGATTTGGAATCCTCTTATCCCTGTTTGACTTGCGGAGATCACACTTGTCCTTCGTGTTCCGTTCAGGGTCATCTTGCTTCAAAGCCTTAGATCAGGTCATTAACCAAGTGTGAATCTCCCTTTTCATCCAAGGCTTCTGATTAGGACGAGACCTAAATGTCTCTATTGAAAAACAGCCGTCACGTGCATTTCTTGATGAAACCGGACACTTCCCTCGACAGACCGCGGACCGCTGGTCTCACGGCGTCCGGACGCGCGATATCATTCCGTGAGAAATCCTCGCATATTTTCCGATTTTATGTTTCCTGAGTTTTTGCATCAGATTGTCATTATTCCGGCTCCCGCTCCGGGGGAAACACTGTGCTATTTGTGCGTCTCCTTTCATCAATCGGCAACGATGCCTCACCAGTTGAATCCCGAGCAGGTGACCGGGGTTCGATTCCGATCACCACATCATTCCCAATGCACGGGAAATCTGCCTTCAGAGAGCACAGATACTTAATTCCGATAGCAATTCATGCATAGACTCATAGTCATAGAATGATACAGAGTGGAAACAGGCCATTCGGCCCAACTTGCCCACACCGGCCAACATGTTCCAGCCACACGACTCCCACCTGGGCGCGTTTGGCCCATATGCCTCCAAACCTGTCCGATCCATGTACTTGTCTAACTGCTTCTTACATGTTTGGACAGTCCCTGCCTCAACGACCTCCTCTGGCAGCTTGTTCCATACATCCACCATCCTTTGCGTGAAAAAGTTACCCATCAGGTTCCTACTAATCTTTTGCACATTCACCTTGAACCCATAAATGATGCAGGAAGGTCTTCTGGAGTAAAATGGATCCCATAGGCAATTATTATTCACTGTGAGGTCGTCTTTGCATCGGGGATGGAATTTCCATTCCTGAGCCGTTGCCCTGCAAACGGAAGTGCATCTTCCTGATCCCTTTATTGCAGATTCCCACCCCAGACGAGGACAGATCCCAACATGAACAGATATTATTTAAGACCAAGTGACGCCACTCTGTTCACCACCCGCTCTCTGTCTATTCCATTCAGTGGAACCTCTCTCTTCACTCCCCATCTGTTCCGTCATGAGCTTCATCCAGTCCTCCCGTACAGGCAGACGGAACATCTTCACTCTGATCCCCAGCCACGCACATACGCTACACAGGAACATTCACATGTTGCCATTGATCGGCCCCATCATTTACTTTCCAACTTTCTAATCATTGATGCCTTCTGCTCCGTCTCATGGCCCCGAATCTTCAACTTACGTCAGCTGCATCTACGGATGCTGCATGACCCGCTGAGTTATGTCTCTTTATTCTAGATTACAGCGTCTGTATTCTCCTTTGACATGAATGATTTGTATTGTTTGATGACAGATTTGTTTCGTCGTCCATTAACTGCTGATTATTGAGATTTGCCACAGTTTTTGTATGCAGCCCGGACTTCGATTGAGTTGATTTCCTGATAATTCGCCTTCATATTACGACTCAATGTTCCCCA
>NW_027603788.1:0-9971 GCF_053455715.1 Rhinoraja longicauda
CAGCTATAAATATATTTAACATTACTAACTGGAGATGAATTACTTTGTAAGGATTAAAAATGTTTAAAAACACATTGTATAGAGGTTATGCAAATGCATTAAATTGGCACAGTATTCCTATTAAGTCTGAAAAAGGGTCTCGAACTGAAACGTCACCCATTCCTTCTCTCCAGAGATGCTGCCTGTCCCGCTGAGTTACTCCAACATTTTGTGTCTATTTCCTATTTAGTAACTTTTCCTCTTTACCTTGTTGGTCAAAATTGTCCCAAATGTAATATTCAACAGATCCAAAGGAAAAGCAACTGAGGAAAAAAACTAAATAATGTAGTAAGAATCAAAATATTTTAATCAGCCTTTTTAATTTGTATTTATCTTGTGATTATCTTGTGCAGTGATTGGTTGATTGCCAACTGGTTACCAGCTCATTGTCTCAATCACCATTCCATGTGGCTGAAATCCAACAGCGATGAAGCAGAGAGACCAGGAAACGACACCTTGTCAAAATACTGGAAAATAAAGGGGCAGTAAATCAGGAGGCAATTTTACCACAAAATATCTCTTCCCTGTCTGGTGTGTGTAAGTCAAACTGGCAATTCACTATTGCCTGACTTTGTGGAACATTTACGATGTATAAGATGTGAAAACCAGTTTAAAAAAAAGCCATGGAGCCCTATGCACTTTGCAACATCGGGTATGTGGTCTTGGTCTCATGTCCCTGCAAGTCCGCAGCCAGGCGCTGTTTAAATGTGCTGAGGGGGCCTCTGCCTTCAGCATCCTTTGAGGAAATGAGTTGGGATACAGAGTTAGAGCAAGGTGGAGGGACAGGAACCGTGAAACACAAAAGGGAATCTAAGTCTGTCTAGCGGACAAAGCAGGCAAATACTTGACCGAGCGCATACATCTATTTTAATGCAAAAAGTCGGACAAGTAAGCTCTTCTTGGAATATGTGGCTTGTATAGAAGGACAAACAATCTGAACTTGTATTTGGTGAACTTTAGAAGAACCATTGGCGATTTTATTGAAACATATGAGATCCTGAGGGGCGTTGATAGTGTTGGACACGGTGAGAGTGTTTACTCTTGTGGAAAAATCTGAATCAGTTTTTAAATAATTTTGAGCCCATTTGCGGCAGAGATAAGAGAAATTATTTTATTTCACAGTTGCCTGAAAGGGGTATCACAGCTGAGAGGGTGATGAAAAAGGCTTTTGGCACGCTGGCCTTCATGAGTAAAGGCTTTCAGTATAGAAGCTGGGACATTATGTTGCAGTGTGCAAGCCATTAGCTAGGCCCATCTTGGAGGATTAGTTTGTTTTGGTCAACCTTCTATTGGAAAGATGTTATTAAGCTCAAAAGAAAGCAGAAAATATTTAGGAGAATGTAGCCAGGACACGTAAATAGTCCTCTCACAGATGAAATCTTCATCACCCAACCTAAACTTCATCTACATTTTTCCTGCAGCAGTAAAACTATACACTATATTTAGTTTTTTTCCTCTTTTGCACTACCTTGATGTACGTATGTACTTATGTAGGATATGATCTGCCTCTTTCAGGAATGCAAAACAAAGTTTTCACTGTCTCTCGGTACACATGACAATATTAAAGTTGATATTTAAAAAGTATCCAGACAGGCAGATGAATTGCCAAGGTGTACTTGGCTGTGGGTAACACACTGCCTGAAACTGTATTGGAGACAACATTGGAGACAACATTGGAGACAGTATTGGAGACAACATTGGAGACAACATTGGAGACAACATTGGAGACAACATTAGAGACAGTATTGGTGATGCACAGTAGTGTCTTCACTATACATTGACTGTTCACCCTGACCAGGCTCCCAAACCACATCCTGTTTTCATTATACCTTATTATAATTCACTTTTCCACAACTAATCTCAATGATCTTATAATCAATGATACGTTATTGTCACACGTATGTACAGTGACATTCTTTGTTTTTGCATACAATATACAAAGTATCTGGCGGCGACTAAGTTTCACCAAAGTCATTAGTGTCCCGATGGGCCCTCGTTGTTCTCTGCGGCTCCACTCCCCCCTCTCTTTGTTCTCCCCCCCTGTCTGCCCTCTCTCTGCACCTTGTCCTCGGCCTCGTGTTACTTTGTGAAGCACATGTAAACGATTATCATTAATTCCATAATATAATTTAAAGTAATTATGATGATAGTCGCTGAATTATCAATTGTTATCTATTGCTGGGATTTCAACGTGATCACATTGAAAGGACACGTTAAACACATAAGAAACAGCACCTGCGCACACACACATCCTCAGTAAATGTTGGAGGGGATAAGCCAGTTGTATCCACTGTTTCAACCTCATGTATACTCGTGTCTGAGCTGCAAAGGCAGTGGCTGATGCAGGAATTTAGAAATTATTTAACAGGGAAATGCGGAAAAGAGAACGATAATGAACCAGGGAAAGGGATGGTAATGGGATTGGTTTAGAAGGTTCTAGTTGAAGAACTATCCCAGATGCAATGGAGAAAATGACATCGAACATTTGCCGTTTTGATGGGATTATCTGAGGAGGTCAGGGTTATGTCAATGGGGTGCAGTATTTGAGTTGGCAGACTCAGACACTGTGACACCCTGCACACTCTGCAGTTTAAGCTCCACTGATCCCATGATGTCATCTGAGATTTGTTTTGAAGTCAAATCGACATTTTATTTAAGTAACTGCATAACATTCATGTCCAGATGTGGAGGATTGTTACCTTTCAGGAATATATACAAGAACAGTTTAAATACCAATCCAGATCACATGGACACAGTACTTACCCAGTGACGTCACACAACACTGTATATAGAAATGTACAATACACAAACAGGCCCTTCAGCCCTCAATGTCCGTACTGAACATGATGCCACGTTGAATTAACATGCAGTGTCTGTCTTTTGACCTCATGGACCTCTTGCCCAGAGTCACCCTGATCTGCAGGCTTGGCTCCAAGTAGTGTGGTGTTACTGGCACCAGGCAGTGTTGAATTCATTACCCTAGATATGATTATGGATAGATATGATAATTTGGCCATGGAGGCTTGGTTATTGAGTTCAATAAAAATGGACATTTGTGGATATTAAGGGAATCCAGGAGCATGGAGATGGTCCAGGAAAATTGTGTGAGATAGATCACCCCTGATCTTAACGAATGGTAGAACATCGAACATAGAACAACATAGCAGAGGAAAAGGCCCTTCAATCCACAATGCATGTGCCAAACATGATGCAGTTAAACAAATCTCCGATGTACAAAATACTTGAAGGTCTGGGTGGTCACTTCCTGCTCCTCTCTCTTCTGTTTTACATTCTCACGTTGAGGGGGGGAGGTGGGTCGCTGATGGTAGCTTGCAGGACTGAAGAAGGTCCCAGCCCTTATGGCATGACTTCTCCATGTGCAAGTATTAACTATGAATCACACGTGAAGAGTAGGAGATACATGCCCCATGGTCGATACATGCCGGTCACTGGTCCATGGTCATGCCGGTCACTGTAACTGGGGGAACAGGTGCCCATCTCCTCACAATCACAACTGGTGCAGAAATTAAAACAGAAAATCCCAAGAAAAGTCTTTGCTGAAACAACAACCTGATTTTTTTTTCATTTTTTTTCCACATGATACATCACATCAAAACCACAATCAGAGGTTACAAAACATCAAGTAATCATTATAATACAACGTTGCCTTCATTATTTACAATGCTCTCAACTCCCCGCGGTGACCAGCGTTCATGGAAGGCCTCCAGAGTCCCCGTGGACACCGCGTGTTCTCTCTCTAGGGACACGCGCGCACGGACGAAGGCCCGGAAGAGGGGGAGGCAGCCCACTCTGGCAAGACCATCGACCGCCCGCTGCCTGGACCCACGAATGGCCATCTTGGCCAGGCCCAAGAGCAAACCGACAGGGAAATCCCACCCTCCTGACCGGCCCTCCCCACTCCCAGCCCCGAGCCCAAACACCAGGATCGTAGGACTGAAATGCAGCCAAAAATTGAGGAGCAACCCCTTTACATACTCATACAGGGGCAGCAACCTCACACACTCCATGTTCATGTGGAACACGGAGTCTTCCTCGCCGCAGAAAATACAGGCGGCCGGCGAGTCCGTGAACCGGCTCAAAAAATTATTACATACAACGGCTCTGTGCAACACTCTCCACCCCAGGTCCCCGATGTAAAGGGGGAGGACTCCCTTGTAGAGAGTCCTCCACTGGGGACCACCCCCGCCATCATATGGCAACACGGATCGCCAAGGCGTATCCGGACGGAAGACGAAGGCGAGGAGGTGCAGAGTGTGCAGGAGCATCCTGTACAGTAAACGTCTGCCTGCATCACGGAACATCTGGGCATCTGGGAGAGGCGGCTCAAGTTGTGTGGGGCCGGCTCCCGGGAAATATTCCGGAGCCTGGGCCCGATGAGCAGTTCCGGCGGAGCGGGTGTAAGCACGGCCGGAATCACTCCAAGCACACGCCGCTCCCCAACACCCACCGCGATAGCGTGAGGACCGGTCCTCCCCACAGCCACAACACCCCCCTCCCCCTGAGGAGCAACGCGCTGACTGAAGATGACCAAATTCCTCACTCTCAACACATCGCGGTAAAAGCTTGGCATGTCCCGCGTGGGGTGTCGACTAATGCCCGCCACCGGGAGCCGCCAAACCCCCCTTAGGCACTGGCCCTGGCGGAAAAAATACGTGGCCAGAGCGTGCCACCTGGGAGGGTGCTCCGCGTACACGTACCTCCGCAGACTCCTGAGACGGAGAGCCGCCACCTGGGTACACACGCATACCAAGGACTGGCCAGCCTCCTCTAGCGGGAGACTCAGGACTGCTGCTGAGACCCAGTGTTTCCTCCCTCCCCAAAAGAAATCCACTAACCTCTTCTGTACAGCATTTACAAAGGTAGAGGGCGGGACAAGAGTGGCCAACCGGTACCATAACATTGAGGCCACCAGCTGGTTTATGACCAGCACCCTACCCTGGAAAGAAATAACCCTAAGCAAGCCTGACCAGCGACCCAGCCGGGCGACGACTTCCGTCTCTAGCTCCTGCCAGTTCGCCGGCCAAGCATCTTCAGTGGGACTCAGGTAGATCCCCAGGTAGAGGAGGTGCGTGGTGCTCCACGCATAATCTTTCATCTCATCTGGGAGGGAGTCCACCTGCAACCGCACTAAAAGTCCGGAGCACTTACTCCAGTTGATCCTAGCGGACGAAGCAGCTGAGAACACCTGCTGGCATTCGCGCATCCTCCGCAGGTCAACAGGATCAGTGAACGTAAGAACTTCGTCCTGGTAGAACCAGGCCTGCCAACCGCCTCCTAAGAAGACACAGGAATGGCTCCACACAGACCGAGTACAACTGCCCAGACATGGGGCACCCCTGGCGTGCCCCCTTCCCAAAGCGAATGGGAGCCAAAAATGCACCGTTAATCTTCACGAGACACTCTACTGCGGTGTACAAAAGCCGGACCCGGGCCACAAAATGAGGTCCAAAACCGAACGCTTGCAGTGTCCCGAAGAGGTAATCACGGTCCACGCTGTGAAAAGCCTTCTCCTGATCCAGGGATAGAAAAGCAGCTGAGTGACCAGTCCCCTGGGACAGATGGATCAGGTCCCTAACCAAATGAATGTTATCTTGCCCGTGCAAAAACTTTATACTCTGTACAGAGGAGAGAGACCGGGCGCCAGTTCTTCAACAGACGGAGTTCGCCCTTCTTGGGTAGCAGGACAACGACTGCCCTGCGCCACGAGAGGGGCATTTCCCCGGTCGCCAGGCTCTCCCCCAGAACTTTCATGTAGTCACCCCCCTGGACATCCCAGAAGGCTCTAACAAACTCAACCGTCAGCCCATCCAGCCCAGGAGACTTACCCCTTCTGAGCTGGTGCAGGGCACCAGTCACCTCCTCCAAAGATAAGGGGTCATCAAGCTGTTCAAACACCCCTCTATCTATAGTCGGTAGCCCCTCCCACAGAACCCGCTGAGCCTCCCCGCTGACACCATCCGCGGAGAACAGCGTTCCATAAAAGGACCGAACTAACGCACTTATCCACTCTGGGTCTGTGACCGAGGAGCCATCGTCCGCGAGCAGCTCTACGAGCTGTTTGCGGTCTCCTCGCCCTTTCTCAAGAGAGAGAAAGAAAGGTGAAGCCCGGTCCAAATCGTGCAGCATTTGGACTCGCGACCTCACGTAAGCACCTCGGGACTGCTCAAGCTGCTGGTCCCTCATCGCTTCCTTCCTCTCCTGAAACTCTCCCCACTCACAGGAGTCCTCACCGACCCGGCCCAAGCAAGACTCTGCGTCGAGTAACTCCTTCTAGAGTCGCTCGACCGCCGCGTCCCGCATTCTGGTCGACCCTCCCGTGTAGTCCTGACAGAAAAGACGGATGTAAGCTTTCCCCACATCCCACCACTGCTTAAGGGAAGGGAAGCCCCTCTGCCTCTCTCTCCACTTCACCCAGAACCGCCTGAAAGACTCCCGGAATCTGCGATCCTTCAGCAGCTGGTTATTAAAGTGCCAGTACGAGGACGCAGACCGTGTGCGCGCTGGGATAAAGTCTACTCGCACCAGGCAGTGGTCCGAACACGGCACCGTCCGCACAGAGGCCGCCGTGACCCGGAAGACATACGCTCTGGAGATGTACACACGGTCGATACGGGAACCACCCCCCTCAGACTTCCGCGAAAACGCGTTGGAATCAGGGTGGAGATTCCGCCACGCATCAACCAGCTCGAAAGATTCAATCACACTTCTCAACTTCTTCGCCACTGCAGGGGCACACTGAATACCAGAGCGATCTCGTGCCTCAAGGGTACAATTGAAATCCCCCCCAAGGAACACACACTCTCCGCAATCAATGGTGCTCAGCACAGCAGTCACATCCTGAAGTAACCGCGCCTGCATCGTGCCGGTGCTGGGGGCATACATGTTAATGAAATGTAACGGCACGCCATCCAGGATCACGGCCAGATAGAGCAAACGGCCTGGCACAACTTCCTGCACCTTCACAATCTCTGGCTGGAAAGTCGGGGCCAACAGGAAAGCCACCCCACTTGACTTTGTACTGAGGTGGCTCATGTAGACCCCCCCTCCCACTCCAGGCCCCAGGTGGGCTCGTCACTAACAACAGTGTGCGTCTCTTGCAGAAAGCTCACTGCATACTTCCCCTCTCTGAGGACCGATAGATGGTGAAATCTACGAATGTCCCCCCTTCCGCCGTGTATATTTAGGCTAGCTACTGTGAACTTGAAGGCACACTAGGCTTATTCCTCACGCTCCTTGTGGGAGTGACGCTCCTCTCTTTTAGGAGCTTCAAAAACTCCCCGAATTGGCGCTTATCACAAGCACCTAGAACATTATCCTTACTGTTAAGGATAGCACTAAGTGTCCCGATAGTTCCCCCCAGGTCTGGCCACCGTTCGGCAGCTAGCCGGACTTTGCTCTTACTGCGCTGATATTCATTCAAAAACTCTCGAATCTCAAAGATGCCGGCCGCTCGAGCCACAGCACTGGAGTCCTGGCATTCTGCCAACCCACTGACACCTGAAGCAATATCTTCCCCCTCCCTGCACTCAAGGTCATGGCCCAGATTTGGTACACTGCCGCTGGCTGCCAGCTCGCTCTCTTCACTGTGTAAGCTGGCTCCAACACCCTCCCCCCCCCTCCGGCATGATCCCACCCCCGGGATCAATGTCGAGGGAGAGTCCTGACGCCTCTGACAGCAATGAGCCGGCCAGTGAATGGCCAGGCTCCTGCACACTCTCCCCGCCCCCTACAACTGGGCCTGGCGAAGAACAAAAACAGGGCGCCCCTTGGGCCCGCGGTCCTCCCTCACCCCCGGAATTCGACTGAGGGACACGACCCACAACCGCCCCCATCCCCTCCGCATCCAGGGAACCCACTCCCCAGCATCACCCAGAGAGTCTCCAGCCTCCACCACCAGGGGAGTACCCTCACTGGGGGCCCTCTGGAGGATCCGGTGTTTCTGGAGTCTCCCCTACTTCCTCAGTCATTCTCGTAGCTCTAATGAGGAGCACAGGCTGGGAAACCACACCTACAGCCGAGAATCCCCCTTCGGGTTGTCCCTGCTCGTCCTCCATCCCAGGGGCACATTCCCAGGGCAGCCAACCCCAACAACTGGTGAGATATCACCCTCAGAAGGCCCCTGGACGAAGGGGCAACCTCCGGCCCAGAGGACACTAGTCGTGGGTCATCATCCTCGACCGGAGTGGAGGTTCTTGAGGTAGCCTGCCCCCCTGGCTTTAGGCCCAGGGCCATCCTCTTTCTCAAGAGTCCCACGCCTTCTCATTAACCCAACGATGAGCGGTGGTATGGTGACCTCCATAAAGGAGGAGTCCTCCACCTCAACACTGCCAGCTTCTTCTCTATCATCCCTTTGTTTTGGCCACTGCAGCTCCCATCTGGAACTCCCCCGCCCCCTTCCGAACCTCCTCAGCTCCTTCCTGAGCCCCGCCAGGTGCCCGCTGGACCTCTCCGGGCCCAACATGCAACCTTTTGGGTGGGCTCAGGGTGAGGGCGTGGGCCCATCCGTTTGCGATTGTCTCGCTTTAAGATTGATCGTCTTCCTCCTGGCCTTCCTCTCCATCTGCACCTGCCATCTCCCCCCCCTCCTCCTCGCCCTCCCCATCATCCTCGCCCTCCCCTTCCCACTGCACCTCGCCGTCAAGCTCCGCCGCAGGTGCAGGATGTGGGGGACGGGGGGCAGTACTGCCCCGGGTCACCGAGGGGGAACCGGCAGCCCCCGGGTGGGCCAGCAGTGTCTCCCCGGGTCACCGAGGTGGAACCGGCAGCCCCGGGTGGGCCAGCAGTGTTTTCCTGGGCTGCCAGCGTTGGGATTTCTCGCAGCACCCCGGCCATTGGGACAATCCCTGCGGAAGTGCCCAAACTCTTTATACGCATGACACGTGCTTCCCCCCAACTCCAATACACGCGGAATTGGAGCCCCGCATTCTTGACGACAAAGCTTCCCTCCGCGCCCATCCCCAATCCTACTTCCCATGAACACCCGCCTCTTAAAAGTATAGTTCCTTTGGAGACGAGTGCAGCTGCGCCAGGACTGCTTAAGCCTAGTCAGCCTGGACCGCACCTCCCCAATCTGTGCCAGGTGTGGGCGAAGGAGCGCATCCCGGATGAAAGTGGGAACGTTGCGCAGGAGAACCGGTCGCACGGTGGACACACATGGTTCCACCGGTACAGAGTCCCCCCCCACTATATGCCCCATTCTCCAAAGCTAGGGCCACGTCCTGCTGATCCTTTAGGATGAACTGACATTTACCCCATCCAACCTCAGCAGAGGCAATCTCGTCCTTCTGGAAGAGATCAAACAGACTCTCCGCTAATTACTCCTTGGATCACCGGTCCCCGGTTTGGACCGTGATCCCGTACTCGAGCCCCCCCCAAGTCGACATAGGGCTCTTCCTCGAGTGACCCCGGAGCCGCAGCCGAAGCCACAACTACGTAGCTCCGAGCCCGAGCCCGAGCCGTCGCCATCCTGACAGGGGTACAGAACAACACCCGTAACAACAGCAGTCTTCGCTCAAGAACGCTCTCAGAGTCAGTCTCGGTCTAAAGAGCAGCAGAAGCAGTTCTCTCCAATCGAGCAAGGGAACACGCCCACGCTTATCCTCACTGCCGAGTGCAGCTTTTGGGGCATTCTGAGGCCTTTCGAGCCCCTCCGGAATCTGCCAGATTTGAAATGTACCTTCTCTTTGTTAAGCCCGAAGTCCCAGTCCGGGCACAATAGTATGGAAGCTGGATTGTGGAGCTAGAATCGACACAAACACCACATCTTCCCAGCTCCATTCTCCAGGTACGATTGGCAATCCGCCAGCCACTGCCGCTCCCACAGCACTGCAGACAAGCGCTGGAGTTCCTCACTAAATGGAGAAATCCTTCGACAATGAAAGTTTCCGAAGTCCAACGTTCAGTCAAACTTC
>NW_027603789.1:0-9955 GCF_053455715.1 Rhinoraja longicauda
TATTCCAGTGGGTCACTCCATAAGTGCTGCCACAAATTGTGTCATTCCATCAGTATTACCAAACAGTGTGTCACTGCATGAGTACTACAACACAGTTTGTCATCACAATAGTACTACCGCTCAGTGTGTCACTCCGTCGGTGAAACCACACAGAGTCTCACTGCATCAATACAACTCCATATTGTTACACTACATCGGTACTGCCCCACATCATGTCGCTCCAGTGCAACCCTAGAACGTGTCACTCCATCAGTACTCCCCGCAGTTTTTTCTTCCATCAGTACTCCCCAAAGTGTTTCACACCATCAGGACTACCTCAAATCTGCCATTCCATCCGCATTACCCCACAGTGTGCTAACCCATCGCTGCGACTCCATGGTGTGTAATTCCATCACTATTTTGCATCGCAACAGTACTACCGCAGAGCGTGTCAGTCCATCAGTATTACTGCGTCACTCCAAAGGAATGTGCTATTACATCCGTACTACCCCACAGTGTGTCATTCCATCAATACAACTCCATAGTACGTAATTACAATAGGACTACTCCACAGTACAACACTGGAGCGTGTCACTCCATCAGTACTACCCTACAATATGTTATTCCATCAGTACTACACCACAGTGATGCACTCCATCAGTACTGCCTTAAGCTTGTTATTCCATTATGTACAACCACACGGACTCATTCAATCAGTATTACCCAACAGTGTAACCCTCCATCTGTACTGCCCCACCGTCAGTCCTACTTCAGTGTGGAAGTCACAATGTGCAACCCGACAGTACCACCGAACATTGTGTCAATACTTCAGTACTCGCCCACTGTGCGCCATTCTGTCCATACTACACCCAGTGTGTCATTCGATCAGCACTACACCGAAGTATGTCACTCCATCAGTACAACCGCGCAGTGTGTCACTCCATCAGTACTGCTCCACAGCGTGTCACTCCATCAGTTTTACCCTAAGGGGTGGGGTGATGGAGTGACAAACTGCGTGGTAGTACTGATGCAATGACATGAGTACTACCACACAGTTGGTCACTCCGTCAGTACTACTTCAGTGTGGAATTATATCAGTACGACCCAGGGTGTCAGTCCATCAATTCTACGCCTCAGTGTGCCAGTTCCTCAGTACTACCTCACAATGTATCACTCCATTAGTCTACCCCACAGTGTTTCATCCATTAATTCTTCCGCACAGTATGTCATTACAACAGAACTACCTCACAATTTGTCACTAAATCAGTATTATTCCACTGTGTGTCACTTCGTCAGTACTACTCTACAGTTTGTCATAACAACAGTACTACTCATTGTGTCACTCCATCAGTATTACCCGCAGTGTGTTACTACATCAGTAGAGGCTCACGGTGTATCACTCCATCAGAACTACTGCAAAGTGTGTCACTTCATCAGTACTACTGCAGTGTGTCACTCCATCTGTACCAACCCACAGTGTGTTAATCCACACGAACTGCATCAACTGGTGTCAATCCATCAGCAATACAGTGTAGTGCTGAAGTGTTCAAAGCAGGAGGCCCTGTCATGATGCAGAAGCTGACTGAACTCTTCCAGTCCATGTGGAATGAAGGGAAGGTCCCACAACAGCTGAAAGATGCCAGCATAGTCCACATCTACAAGAGGAAAGGCAACCGCCAGTCTTGCGACAATCATCGAGGCATCTCCCTCCTGTCCATAGCTGGGAAGATCTTGGCTCGCACCTTGCTCAACTGTCTCATTCAACACCTTGAGCAGGATCTCCTTCCAGAAATCCAGTGCAGTTTCCGTGCTGTCGACATGATATTTGCTGCAAGCCAACTCCAGGAAAAAGGCCAAGAGCAGCACAGCGACCTGTTCGTGACCTTCGTCGATCTGACTAAGGCTTTCGACACTGTCAGAAGAGATGGGTTGTGGATAATGCAGAAGTTTGGCTGTCCCAGCAAGTTGATCACGATTGTCCGGCAGTTCCATGGCGGCACGATGGTGAAAGTGTTAGATGATGGAGACGAGTCGGAAGCCTTTCCAGTGACAAACGGCGTGAAGCAAGGTTGTGTTCTTGCCCCTACGCTCTTCAGCATGGTCTTCTCTGCCATGCTGACTGATGCGTTCCGGACTGCCAGGATGGAATACACATCAGGTACAGGACTGACAGCAGGCTGTTCAACCTCAGGCGCCTGCAAGCTGTTACAAACGTGAAGGAGACCATCATGAGAGATTTCTTGTTTGCTGATGACTGCGCCCTCAACGCCAGCACAGAGCAGAAGATGTAGCATGAAATGGACTGCTTCTCACAGGCCTGTGACAACTTTGGTCTCTCCATTAGCACCAAAACATCTGAAGTTATGTACCAGCCCGCGCCTGGAAAGCCCTACCAGGAACCACACATCACGGTGAAGGGGCAGAACCTACAGGCAGTCGACAGCTTTACCTATCTGGGTAGTACACTCTCGCGAGTGGTGAACATTGACGCTGACGTCAACAACAGGATTGCCAAGGCCAGCGCTGCCTTTGGGCGACTCCGTGGGAAAGTTTGGGAGCGGAGAGGACTCGGCCTTACCACCAAGCTGAAGGTCTACCGTGCAGTGGGACCCACCACTCTTCTCTATGCCAGTGAGACCTGGACTGTCTACAGCAGACATGCCAAACAGCTCAACCACTTTCACTTGAGCTGCCTACGTAGACTCCTTCACATCAGGTGGCAGGACAAAATTCCCGACACAGAGGTCTTGGAACGGGCCGGAATTCCCAGCGTCCACATCCTCCTACGGAAAGCCCAAACCAGGTGGGCAGGCCATGTCGTCAGAATGCCCGAGAGTCGACTGACAAAACAGCTTCTGTATGGAGAACTGTGTCAGGGCAAGCGCTCAGTAGGAATACAGAAGAAACGGTTTAAGGACTGCTTCAAAGTGTCCCTCAAGACTTGGACATCAACCTCAGCACTTGGGAGTCTCTTGCTCTGGACCGTCCAACCTGGCGTAGCAAGCTCAGCACAGGAGCCCGTGCAGCAGAGAACAGACGCACTGCAGAGGCCCAGAGGAAACGCACCGCGCGCAAGGCCCGGGCTACCTCCACTTCCACTGCAGCACCCATCCACTTGTGTCCTACGTGTGGGCGTGCCTTCCGGGCCAGGATTGGCCTCACCAGTCACTTCAGGACCCACAATCACCAATCCTCCAACTGAGAGTGAAGTCATGGTCATCTTCGAACCCGAAGGACGAACAACAACAACAACACAGCGCATTGTGCCATTCTATCATACTACCCCCACATTGTGTCACTCCATCAGTACTACCGCGCAGTGTGTCATTTCGCCATTACAATTCCAAAGTGTGTCACTCCATCTGTACCAACCCACAGTGTGTTAATCCACCATTACTACCATACATTGTGTCACTCCATCAGTTCCACTGCACAATGTGTCACTCCATCAGTAATTCCCCACAGCGTGTCACGTTGTCACTAAAACCCACAGTATGTCATTACATCATTACAAACACACATGTTCACACCCTCAAGCACAGTCAAACACGCACACACATACCCGCGCACGAAGACACACACAATCTCTCAAATGCAATCACAAACAATCAAATATACTCTCACACATTCTCACATACAATCACACGTACACATGCACTCACACTAACAGATATTCACACGCACTAGCACGAAGAGACACGCACTCATTCGCACACACTCCAACACTCACACATTCTCTGACAACACCATCATATACTCTCACACACACACACACACACACACACACACACACACACACACACACACACACACACACACACGCACACACACACACTATCAAAGAATGACATACTCAAACACTCCGACAAACTCACATCCCACATATTCTCTCACATTCTCACAAACAGCCACACACACGCACAGACGCAAACACTGTCCATCACAAACCCACATGCACTCTCCCACTCAGAGACACAGATACATTCAATCGCACTTGCATCCACACTTACTAATGCTCATACACTCACACTCACGCACTCGCACAGACAGACACACACACAAATATCGGCACTCTTACAAACTCTACCGTTCTCTCATACGCAGACCCGCATGCACACGTGCACATTTTGGGATTGAGTCTATCCTTGGATGTTCGCAGCGAGCAGCCAGCACAGCGTGGCCGGGGTGTTAACGATGAGCGGGGCCAAGCCCTTCAGTCGGCCCGGCTCGCCCACCGAGGATGGCGATGAGAGCCGCGCCTCGGGAGCGAGGAGGGAGCCGCGAGGAACCGCAGAGAGCGAGGTGGACCGTCGGAGAACGAGGAAGTCCGCCGAGAACGAAGGGGCGACTCGCGGTGCGGCTGCAGGGAGCGTTTGTAACTTTGTCGGCGTCAAAATGGGGCGACACTTTTGTACTGCCAAGGTGAGGTCTGCGACATGATGTTACCAGGTTGTCTGCAAAACTAATCATTTCACTCTACCTGGGTAAGTGATAATAAAGTATCATTGAATCATTGAAATTCCTGCAACCGCATACACTAACGCACACACACACACACTCATTTGCACAATCTCACACATTCACACTCGCATACACGTGCTAACACACTCTTGCACGGACTCGCACACACACACTGTCACACACAATCAATATCCAATGCGAGGCAGGCTGCACCTCTGGAGAAATCTAGTTGAGTATGTCAGTTTAGTGCAATTTATTGTCACGTGTACCGAGGTACCGTGAAAAGATTTTGTTGCGTGCCACCCAGTCAGTGGAAACAAAATACATTATTACAGTCGAGCCATTTATAGATTATAGATAGATACACGATAAGGGGATAACGTTGAGTGCAAAGTAAAGCCTGCAAAATCCGATCGAGGATAGTCCGAGGGTCAACAAAGAGGTAGATAGTAGTTCAGCACTGCTTTATGGTTGTGGTGGGATGATTCCGTTGCCTGATAACAGCTGGGAAGACGCTGACCCTGAAACTGGAGGTGTGCTTTTTCACACTTCTATACATTTTGCCTGATGGGACAGAGGAGAAGCAGGAGTGGCAAGGGTGCGACTCGTCCTCGATTATGCTGCTGGCCTTGCCGAGGCAGCGTGGTTTATAAATTGAGTCAATATAACGGAGGTTGGTTTGTGTGATGGTCTGGACAATTCACTGCAATTTCTTGCGTTCTTATATGGAGCTGTTCCTAAACCAAGCTGTGATGCATCTTGATAAAATACTTTCTATGGTGCATCTGTAGATGTTGCTGAGAGTTGTAGAGGGCACGCCGAACTGGCTAACCCTGCTAAGGACATGGATGGGTGAAGTTTCGGTACGGGAACTTTCTTCAGACTGATTGTGGTGGGACGGGGGAACAGCAGGACAAAGCGAGTTGATCGATGACCGGGTGAATACCGTTTTCATTGTCAGGTGCGAGGTAAGGGTTGAGCAGGATGGAATTATAAAGAAAGAGGAAGTAATATCGGTTGAAGTTGTGGTGGAGGGGATGTATTGGTGCGAGTCCGGATGAAGCACGAGGAGGAGCGAGGGGGAAGTGGGAATTTGCACTTAGTTACCTAACATTGGATAATTCAAAGTTCATACCATTAGGAATTCTCTGCCTCAGAGGGCAGTGGAAGCCAATTCTCTGAATGCACTCAGGAGAGAGCTAGATAGAGCTCTTAAGGATAGCGGAGTCAGGGGGTATGGGGAGAAGGCATGAACGGGGTAGTGATTGAGAATGATCAGCCATGACCACATTGAATGGCGGTGCGTACAGGCTCGAAGGGCAGAATGGCCTCCTCCTGCACCTATTGTCTATTGTCTATTGTTGCAAGGCACCAAGGGCGGAATATGAAGTGGCGTTCTTTCAGTTTGCATGTCGCTTCAGTCTGGCAATAGAGGAAGCAAAGGACAGAAAGGTCAGTGTGGGAAGGCGAGTTACAACGGGAAGATCCGGGAGACCTTGACGGAACGACGGTAAGTGTTGGGCCGAACGGTCGCCGAGTCTCCACTTGATCACGCCGATGCAAAGGAGACCATATCTGGAACACCGCATGCAATAGAAGGGATTAGATGAGGTGCATGTGAACATCAGCCTCACCTGGAAGGGCTATTGAAGTGTGAGGGAACGGGGTAGAGAGACATTCCATGGTGGCTGGCCGTTTTAACCGCACTTCGCAAGAAAGGCCTTGGAGAGGGAGGTGAGGGCGAGCAGGAGGAGTGTTGGGGAAAAGAGAGAGACAGATAGGGAGTACAGTGATGAAGGAAGAGATAGCGGAGAAGACGAAAGAAGAGATGGAGGGAGAGTTAAGTAACAAAGGGAGAGTGGGAACATGAAAAGAGAGCGGAGTTCAGATCGCGTGGGTTGGCAAAACGGAGCGATGGAAGGGTCAGATAGTTAGAAAGAAACGGAGGGATAAATGCAATGGGAGTGAGAAGGAGGGGGTGGGTTAGGAGAGAGCGGTTGACAGAGAGATGGCGGCGTCGAGAGGAAGATTAGAGATGGTAGGGGAGAGTGATAGTTCAGAGAGAGCGACAGCAGTAAGGATGGAGGGAGAGAGAAAGGGAGGAGGGAGATGTGCCGCATCATTCGCTGTTTTATTTGGGTTGAGGACAATTCTGAAACCACAATGTTTCTGTTCTCTGAGTGTCGTGAGTCTTTCGGTCGTTCCTGCTCAGAGGTGACGAAGGCAGAGAATGTTATTGTCCCGGCGCAAAATCAGACCCACTGCAGGCAAGCAAGGAGTGAATGGTTACCAGCCTCGCCGGGAGTGTGGGGGTGAGGTTGCAGTCAGTTAAGCCGCGATCATATTGAGCGGTGAAGCAGAGTGGACGGGGCATTTTATTGCGAGGTGGTCTGTTGATCTAATTCCTCAATCTGTGGACAAATGTCGCCCAGTCCACCTTCAAACTGGGCACCAGAAGCCCTGAGAGGGTCCCTGGAATTTGGGATAGTCTTCGTGAGTGAAGCGGATTGAAGGAAATCAGACAAACAACATGAGGCGGAGAGTTGGACCTGATGGAGTTTGAAACAATATTCCCTTTGCTGGAACAATGCCGCTCCCAATTTCCATCCCTCAGTATCGCCACAATTCCCAGTCTTTGGAGTTTCTCAATCAATTCCCTGAATAAATCACGACCTGTCTCAGTAGGGATTTCACTTGGCTGATGTCATCTGTTTGCGAATCATTTCAAAATCTCTATTTTTTTAAAACTGTTGAAACTTCACTGTCCCGGTGGAGACGGAAAATGGTATAAAATCTCCGGGAATGTTCTGCCCCAGCATTTCATTCCGAGAGATTACTGGTAGCTCACGGGGACACGTCGCTGGGTAGAGAAAATGGGGCACCATTATTGGGAATATATGGACGTTGAGAAAATCTTGTACGTGATCATTGCTGCCGTTGGAGTCCCTGGTAAGTGAGCAGAACAATTCAAGTTTTATAACTCCGTGTGTTCACAGATATTGACCTGATTCTGATTCTGTTACAAGATTCCCAACTGATGATCGTTGTGCAAGAATATGTGCGGTATATCTATCCTCGAAATTAAATATCTTTGAATTAACGCTGTGATTTTTCTCATTTTCAGACAGCCGAAACTAACCCTCTCTTTCTCCCACTGCCGGGACCCACTAGAATGTTGTTCTTGCCTTCAGTGGCAACTTGCCCAGAGTTGTCCCAGTGCTCGGGACAGGCAGCTCTCCGGGACGGTGTGACTGGGAAGGGGTTTACATTGTGAAGTTCACTGTGTCTGAGTTATTGATCAGAGTGAACACCCGCTCATGTGGACACGTCTCACTGTGGAGTCTGTCACAATCGGATTCCACCGCCTGTTGGTCAATAATTGGATCGATCTCCTGAACCGGTGGCCGCGGATCTACCGGCGTGTGTTGTTACCGAACTGAACTCACTGTGGAATGAATCAATTAACGGAGCCGCTCTGGTGCCGGACTCTAAGTTGTCCCTGCCTTCCCTCTGGAACCCTCCTCGTCCCCATCAGATGCCGAGTTCCCAGAGCCCTGGTTAAACGCGGCTGGTCACGGTTAAGTCTGTGAAACCGGCCCCATCAGAGACTGTGAGCGGGGTTAACTGTAGACAGGACCATTCCGCCTATTGTAGCGGGAGGCTGCTCGTTCTCTCCCCGCCCTTTACCCCGCCCGTCGCCTTATCTCTTCTCCCCTGAAGCAGGCAGGTCGGGCACAGTCGGAGCCGGGTCTGACATTGTTAAACCTGCAGCCGCGCACCGACTCCAACACTCCTGATCTCCAGCTGAAAGTGGAGCCGGTGTTCAGCCCCGGAGACCGTGTTCAGTAATGCCCAGTGTCCGCTCCCATTCTCTTTCCGCGTGAATTTAGTGACGATTGTGATCCTGTCCCGGGGAAAGTGCGGCCTCTCCACCTGCACCACTCGCTACCTTGTGGCCATGGCAGCGGCCGATCTACTCACCCTGATCACCGAGGTCATTTTGTTTCGGATCCGATACCATTACTTTTATTGGAGTTTCCTGTCCATCTACCCTGTGTGCAGTGTTATCGATGCACTGACGTATGCAGCTACAGACTGTTCTGTCTGGTTCACCGTCACTTTCACCTTTGATCGCTTTGTCGCCATTTGTTGCCAGAAGCTGAAAACTAAATATTGCACCGGGAAAACTGCGGCTGCGGTTCTCGCAACAGCCGGCGTTCTGCTGTGTCTGAAAAACGTTCCCCGCTACTTCACACGGGAACCCTGGATAATCATCGACAATGTCCCGTGGGGCTGTGACATGGTGGACAGTTATTACACTGACCCCGGGTGGGTGGCATTTGACTGGATCGACACGGTTTTAACTCCGCTCCTCCCTTTCGCTGTGATCCTGCTGCTCAACGCTCTGACAGTCCGGCACATTTTAGTGGCCAGTCGGGTCCGTCAGGGGCTGAGGGGTCAGAGCAAGGGGGAGAAGCGCAGTGACCCGGAGATGGAGAGCAGGAGGAGGTCTGTGGTTTTACTCTTCACCATCTCCGGCAGCTTCATCCTCCTGTGGCTGACGCTGGTTGTAAACTTCGTCTATTATCAGATCACAGGGATTGGGAATGATATGAATGATTCTCAATGGATCTTTAGCAACGTCGGGATGTTGCTGAGGAATCTCAGCTGCTGCACCAACACATTTATTTACGCGGCGACCCAGTCCAAGTTCAGGGAGCAGGTGAAGAGCGCGGTGAAATATCCGCTCACCTCAGCGCTGCGGCTCATTAATAAACCCGCGCCCTGAGCGCATCCCAGAGGGCGGCCGCAGTCTCTCCGCTCCGGGCTCCGGCTCCTCACATTCACCGCCGCATCTTCCAGCTGTCAGTCCCGGGCGAATGATCCCATCGCCGGCCCCGCTCCGGGACCCCCAGCCCCTCACATCCACCCAATCAAGACGCAGATTAAGCAGAAAAAATAACACCATTGCCTGTCATATATATTGATCATTTTTAATGACAGTCCCTGATCATTGAAGTGTTTATTTCAGTTTCTACCTCCTCATTCTCACCCTCACCCGCCCTCCGCACTGGGGACCGGTCAGGGGTAGGGGTGGGTGGCCTCCGCCCCCCTCTCTCCCCCTCTCCCTCTCTCTTCCGTCTCTCTCTCTCTCCTCTTCCCCTCTCTCTCTCTCTTCCTCTCTCTCTCTCTCTCTCTCTCTCTCTCTTCCTCTCTCGTCTTCCAGTCACTCTCTCTCTCTCTCTCTCTCTCTCTCTCTCTCTCTCGTCCCTCCTTCTCCCCTCCTTCCCGTCTCCACTCTCCGCTCTCTACCCGCGCTCTCTCTCCCCGTCTCTTCCTGCCTCTCTCTCTCGCTCCTCTCTCTCTTCACGCTCCCCCTCTCTCTCTCTCACCCACCGCTCTTCCCTCTCATCCCTCTCCTTTCGTCTTATCTCTCTTGTCCTCTCTCTCTCGTCTCTCTCCCCTCCCTCTTTCCCTCTCTCTCCTCTCTCTCTCTCTCTCCTCCCCCCTTTCT
>NW_027603790.1:0-9927 GCF_053455715.1 Rhinoraja longicauda
CTGCCTGCTGTACCTGCATGCTTCCTTTCATTGACTGATGCACTAGGACACCCAGATCTGGTTGAACTCCCCCTCCTCCTAACTTGACTCCATTCAGATAATAATCTGCCTTTCTATTCTTACTTCCAAAGTGAATAACCTCACACTTATCTACATTAAACTGCATCTGCCATGTATCCGCCCACTCACACAACCTGTCCAAGTCACCCTGCAGCCTTATTGCATCTTCCTCACAATTCACACTATCCCCCAGCTTAGTATCATCTGCAAATTTGCTAATGGTACTTTTAATCCCTTCGTCTAGGTCATTAATGTATATCGTAAATAGCTGGGGTCCCAGCACCGAACCTTGCGGTACCCCACTGGTCACTGCCTCCCATTCCGAAAGGGACCCATTTATCCCCACTCTTTGCTTTCTGTCTGTCAACCAATTTTCTATCCATGTCAGTACCCTACCCCCAATACCATGTGCCCTAATTTTGCCCACTAATCTCCTATGTGGGACCTTGTCGAAGGCTTTCTGAAAGTCGAGGTACACCACATCCACTGACTCTCCCCTGTCAATTTTCCTAGTTACATCCTCAAAAAATTCCAGTAGATTTGTCAAGCATGATTTCCCCTTCGTAAATCCATGCTGACTCTGAATGATCCCGTTGCTGCTATCCAAATGCTCAGCAATTTCGTCTTTTATAATTGAGTCAGGTGTGTTGGGGGCTGGGTTTCGTGTGTATGGGAGGGCTGGTGGTCAGGTGTGTGGGAGTGGTGGGGGTCAGGTGGTTGGGGGGGCTGGGGGCTGTGGGTCAGGTCTGTGAGGGGCTCGGGTTCATGTGTCTGGCAGGCTGAGGGTCAGATGTGTGGGGGCTGTGTGTCAGGTGTGAGGGAGTGCTGGGGTCACATGTGTGGGAGGGCTGGGGTCGTGTGTGTGGTGAGTCAGTGGGTCAGGCATGTGGGGGGCTGGGCGTCAGCTGTGTCGTGGTAGGGTTGTAATGTTTTTGGGAGGCTGGGGGTTCAGTTGGGTGGCGTCTGGTGGTCAAGTGTGTGTAGGGGGGCTGGGTGGCACAGGTGTGTGGGTGTCTGCGATCAGGGGGTCAGGTGTCTGGGGTTACTGGGGTTCATGTGCTTGGGAGCTGGTTTCATGTGTGTGGTGAGTAAGTGGGTCCGGCGTGTGGGGGTCTGGGCGTCACGTGTGTGAGGGGCTGTGGTTCAGGTGCGTGGGAGGGTTGGGGGTCAGGTGTGTGGGAGTGGTGGGGTCAGATGGTTGTGGGGGCTGGGGGCTGTGGGTCAGGTGTATGGCGGGGTTGTGTTTCAGGTGTGTGGGGGGATGGGGTAGGTGTGTGGGGGGTGGGGTCAGGTTTGTTGTGGGGGTGGGGGTCATGTCTGTTGGGGGCTGGGGGGATAAGGGGTCAGGTTTGTGGGGGTCTGTGGGTCAGGTGTGTGTGCGGGGGGTGTTGGTCAGGGGATCAAGTGTGTGGGGGGGCGTCTGGGTTGCGTTTGTATTGGGGCTGGGGCTCATGTGTGTGGGGGGGCTGGGGATCAGGTGTGTGGGGGGGCATGGGGTTCGGGGTGTACGGTGGCTGGGGGGTCAGGGGATCAGATGTGGGGGGGAAGGGGGTGAAATTTATGGGGCCTGGGGGTCAGTGGGTTAGCTAAGTGGAGGGCTGGGGTCAAGTATGGGGGTCAGGGAGTCGGGTGTTTGGGCGGCTGCGGGACACGTGTGAGGTGGGCTGGGGGTCACGTGTGTGGGGGCTGGGGTCACCTGTGTGGGGATTATGGGGATCAGGTTTGTGGGGGGGGGCGGGGGTCACGTGTGCTGGTTACTGGGTGTCAGGTGTTTTCGGGGGTTACGGGTCAGTGGGTCAGGTGTGTGGGGCGCTGAGGGTCAGGTGTGTGGGGCGCTGGGAGTCATGTGTGTGGGAGCTGGGGTCTCTTTTGTGGGGGGTGTTGAGGTTCAGGTGTGTGTGGGGGGCTGGGGGTCAGGTGTGTGGGGCGTCAGAGGGTCACGTGTGGTGGGGGGTTGTAGGTCGGTTGTGTGCGGGGCTGTGGTCAGGTCTCTGGCAGGCTGGGGATCAGGTGTTTGGGGGGTTGGCCGTCAGCTGTGTCGGGGTCGGGTGGTCAGGTGTGCGCGGTGCTGGGACTCAGGTGTGTGGGAGGGCTGGGGGTAAGGTGTATGGGGAGGCTGTGGGTCAAGTGTGTAGGGGGGGGTCTGCTGGTTCGAAATGTGACGTGCTGTGGGCCAGGGGACAGGTGTGTTGTGGGTCTGGGGTCATTTGTTTGGGGGGCTGCCTGGAGGGCTGGTGGTCAGGTATGTGCGGGGACTGTGGGTCAGGGGATCGGGTGTGTGGCGGGCTGGGCGTCAGGTGTGGGGGTTGGGTGTCAGGTGTGTGGCGGGGCTGGGGGCTCAGGTTTATGGGGGGCTGTGGGTCAGGCTTGTAGGGGGTCAGGTTTGTGGGGAGCTGGGTGGTCAGTTGTGTGCGGGGCTGTGATTCAGGTGTGTGGGAGGGCTGGCGTCAGGTGCGTGGGAGAGGCAAGGGGTCAGGGGTATGTGGGGGGTTGCTGGGGGGGCTGGGAGACAAGGTGGTCAGGTGTGTGGGGGTCTGGGGGCAGGGGTTCATGCGTGTTGTGGGCTGAGGGGTCAGATGTGTGGGGGGCTGAGGGACAGGTGAGTTGGGGCTGGGGGTCAGGTGTGTAGGGGGCTGGGGTCATCTTTTATGGGGATGCAGGTCAGGTGTGTGGGGTCTGGTGTTCAAGTGTGTGTAGGGGGGCTGGGTGTCACTTGTTTGGTGGGGCTGGTGGTTCGTTTTGTGGGAGGGCTGGCGTTCAGGCAGGCTGGGGGTTAGATGTGTGGGGGGCTGGGGTTCAGGTGTATGGCGGGGTTGTGTTTCAGGTGTGTGGAGGTCTGGGTGTCAGTCGGTCAGGTTGTGGGGGTCTGGGGGCTGGGGTTCAGGTGTGTGGGGGCTGGATGTCAGGTGTGTGGGGTGGGCTCCATGTCAGGTGTCCGGGGCGCTGGGGGTTAGGTGTGTGGGGGGGGGGTAGGTTTCAGATACGTTGTGATGCTGGGTTTCAGGGGGGGGTGGTGGGGCTCGGTGTCAGGTCTGTTGTGGGGCTGGGGGTCAGGTGTGTAGGGGCGAGTGGTCAGGTATGTGGGTATCTGGGATCAGGGGGTCAGGTGTCTGGGGATACTAGGGATTATGTGTGTGGGGGGCTGGTTTCGTGTGTGTGGTGAGTCAGTGGGTCAGGCGTGTGGGGGGCTGGACGTCAGCTACGTGGGGGTCGGGAGGTCAGCTGTTTGTTGGGGGGCTTGGTTTCAGGTGTGCGGGGGGCTGGTGGTCATGTGTGTGAGGGGCTGGGTGCTGGGGGTCAGGTGTGTGGCAGGCTGGGGTTCAGGTGTGTGGGGGGTTTGGAGGTCAGGTGTGTGGGTGGGCTGGGAGCAGGTGTGTGGGGAGCTTGGGGTCAGGTGTGTGGGGGGTTTGGAGGTCAGGTGTGTGGGTGGGCTGCGGGCAGGTGTTTTGGGGATGCAGGTCAGGTGTGTGGGGTCTGGGGGTGAAGTGTGTGTAGGGGGGCTGGGTGTCAGGTGTTTGGTGGGGCTGGTGGTTCGTTTTGTGGGAAGGCTGGGCGTCACTTGTGTGGGGAAGGGTCTGAGGGCCAGGTGTGTGGGGGCGCTGATGGTCAGGTGTGTGGGGGGTTGGGGGTCAGGTCTGTGGTGGGCTCGGTTTCAGGAGTGTGATGAGGCTGGGTGTCAGGGGTTAGGTGTGTGGTGGGGCAGGAGGTCAGGTCTCCTGTGGGGCTGGGGGTCAGGTGTGTGAGGGCGAGGGGTCAGGTGTGTGGGGGCGAGGGGTCAGGTGTGTGGGTGTGTGGGATTAGGGGGCAGGTATCTGGGGTTAATGGTGTGGTGTGGTGTGGTGAGAATAAGGGGTAGGCCATTTAGAACGGAGATGAGGAAGAACTTTTTCAGTCAGAGGGTGGTGAAGGTGTGGAATTCTCTGCCTCAGAAGGCAGTGGAGGCCAGTTCGTTGGATGCTTTCAAGAGAGAGCTGGATAGAGCTCTTAAGGATAGCGGAGTGAGGGGGTATGGGGAGAAGGCAGGAACGGGGTACTGATTGATAGTGATCAGCCATGATCGCATTGAATGGCGGTGCTGGCTCGAAGGGCTGAATGGCCTACTCCTGCACCTATTGTCTATTGTCTATTGTGTGGTGAGTCAGTGGGTCAGTGTGTGTGGTGAGTTAGTGGGTCAGGCGTGTGGGGGGCTGGGCGTCAGCAGCGTGGGTGTCCGGAGGTGATGTGTTTGGGGGGCGCAGGGGGTCAGGTGTGTGAGGGGATGGGGGGCAGATATGTGTTGGGTGGGTTTCAGGTGTGTGTGGGTCTGGGGTTCAGGTGTGTGAGGGGCTGTGGTTCAGGTGTGTGGCAGGCTGGGGGTCAGGTGTGTGGGAGCGCTTGGGGTCAGGTTTGTGGCGGGGCTGGGGGCAAGGAGTCAGTTGTGTGAGGGGCTGGGGAACAGGTGTCTGGAAGGCTGGGTGACAGAGTGGTCAGGTATGTGGGGGGGGAGGCTGGGGACCAGGGGTTCAGGTGTGTGGGAATGCTGGGGGTTAGGTGTGCGGGGGGTTCGGTTTCAGGTGTGTGGCGGGCTGGGTGTCAGATTTGAGGGGGGGTCTGGGTGTCAGGTGTGTGTTGGGGACTCGGTGTCAGGGTAGTGGGGAGGTGCCTGGAGGTCAGGATTGTCGGGGGGGGTGCTTGGGGAGCGGTGTGTGGGGGATGCGTGTCAGGTGTCTGGTGGTTTGGGGCAAGTGGGTCAGGTGTGTAAGGGGGGCTGTGGCTCAGTGGGTCAGGTGTGTGGGGGGACTAGGAGGCAGGTGTGCGGCGGAGCAGGAGGTCATGTGTCTGGGTGGCTGGATGACAGGTGCGTGTGGAGGCTGGAGGACAAGGGGTCAGGTGTGTGGGGGTCGGGTGGTCAGGTGCGTGGGGGGTCGGGTGGTCTGGTGTTCGCGGGGTTGGGGTTCAGGTGCGTTGGAGGGCTGGGGGTCAGGTGTGGGGGGGGGGGCTGGTGGACAAGTGTTTGCGGGGGCTGGGGTCAAGGGGCCAGGTGTGTGGGGTGCTGGGGCCCAGGTGTGTGGGGCAACAGGGGGTCACGTGTGGCGGGGGTTGGGGGTCGGGTGTGTGTGGGGCCGTGGTCAGGTGTGTGGAACGCTGAGGATCAGGTGTGTGGGCGTTTGGGCGTCAACTGTGTCGGGGTCGGGTGGTCAGATGTGCGCGGTGCTGGGGTTCCGGTGTGTGGAAGGGCTGGGGTCAGGTGCCTGGGAGGACTGGGGGTCCAGTGTGTGGGGGGCATGGGGTCAGGTCTGAGGGGGGCAGGGGTTCAGGTGTGTGGGGGTGCTGGGGGTTCGAAATGTGACGTGCTGTGGGTCAGGGTGTCAGGTGTGTGGGGGGTCTGGGGTCATTTATTTGAGGGGCTGCCTGGAGGTCTGGTGATCAGGTGGGTGGCGGGCTAGGGTCAGGTGTTTGGTGGGGTTGGGTGTCAGGTGTGTGGCGGGGCTGGAGCCTCAGGTTTATTGGGGGATGGGGGTAAGGCTTGTTGGGGGGCTGGGGGTCATGTGAGTGGGAGGCTGGGGGTCATGTGTGTGGGGAGTCAGGAGGTCAGGTGTGTTGGGGGGCTGGAGGTCATGTGTTTGGGGGGCTGGATGACAGGGGGTCACGTGTGTGAGTGGGCTGTAGGTCAGAGGTGTGGGGCGGCTGGTGGTCTGGGTTTCCAATGTGTGGGTGGGCTGCGGGGCAGTTCTGTGGGGTGCTGGGGATCACATGTGGGGGGCTAGGGGTCAGTTGTGTGGGGTATAGGGGTCAGGGGTTCAGGTGTATGAGGGGGCTGGTGGTCAGATGTGTGTGGGTCAGGGGGTCAGGTGAATGGGGGCCTGGGGTCAGGTGTGTGCCGGGCTGGGTGTCAGGTGTGTGGGGTGCTGTGGGTCAGGTGAATCGGGGCCTGGGAATCAGGTGTGTGGGGG
The DNA here is from genome assembly GCF_053455715.1 of Rhinoraja longicauda. Taxonomy (NCBI): domain Eukaryota; kingdom Metazoa; phylum Chordata; class Chondrichthyes; order Rajiformes; family Arhynchobatidae; genus Rhinoraja; species Rhinoraja longicauda. The sequence continues at coordinate 5,994 of NW_027603790.1, forward strand.
AGCTCTAGGTCAGCTATGTGGGGGGTTGGGGTTCAAGTTTGTATGTGGGCTGGGGTTCCGTTATGTGGAGGGTGCTGTGGGTCACGTATGTGGGGAGTTGGGGGTCAGGCGTGTGCTGGGGTCAGGGGGTCAGGTGTGTGTGAGGTGGGGCAGTGGTTCAGCTGTGTGGGGTATTAGATGGTCACGTGTATGTGGGGGCTGGGGGTAACCTACGTGTGGGGGCTGGGGTCAGGTGTGTGCGGGGATAAGGGGGTCAGGTGTGCGGTGGGGCTGGGGGTCAGTAGGTCAGTTGTGTGTGGGGGGCTGGATGTCTGGTGTGTGGTGATGCTGCGGGTCAGGGAGCAGGTGTGTGGTGGGGCTGGGTGTCAGGTGTGTTGTGGGGGTGGGGGTGGGGATCAGGTATGATGTGTGGGTGTGGGTCAGCAGTGTTGTTGGGGTGGGGTCAGTTTTGTGGGGGCTGGGGGATCAGGGGTTCAGGTTTGTGGGGAGGCTGGGGGTCAGGTGTGTGTGCGGGGCTGTGGGTCAGGGGATCAAGTGTGTGGGGGGGCTGGGTTGCATTTGCGTGTGGGGAGGGGGCTGTGGCTCATGTGTGTTGGGGGTTGCTGGGGCTCAGGTGTGTGGGGGTCAGGGGGTTCGGTGGTTGGTGGTCATGTGTGTGGGGCTGGGGGCTGGCGTGTGGGGGGGGGTTGAGTATCAGGTGTGTGGGGTGCTGGGGGTCAGGTGTGTGTGGGGGGCTGGAGGTTAGGTGTGTGCTGGGGTCAGAGGGTCAGGTGTGTGTGGGTTGTGGGGGTCATGTGTGTGATGGGGCTGTGGGTCAGATGATGGAGGGGCTGGGGGTCAGGTGTTGGGGGGCTGGGGGTCAGGTTTGTGGGGAGCTGGGGGTCAGGAATGTGCGGAGGCTGGGTGTTAGTGGGTCTCGTGTGCGGGGGGCTGAGTGTCATGTGAGGGGTAGGCTGGGCGTCAAGGGGTCTGGTGTGCGGGGGCAGGGTGTCATGTGTGTGGGGTCTGGGGGACAGGTGTGTGTGGGGCTGGGGTTCAGGTGCGTGGGGGGGGGGCTGCTGGTGAGTTGTATGGGCGGGTGGGTGTCAGGTGGGTTGGAGGGGCTTGGGGTCAGGTATTTGGGGGTGGTTGAGAGTCAGATGCGTGGGGGGGCTGAGGGTCAGAGGTGTGATGGGGCTGGGGTTCAGGTGTGTGAAATGCTGGTGGTGAGGGGGTTAGATGCGTGGGGGGTGGTGGTCAGGTGTGTGAAGCGCTTGGGCCTCAGTTGCTCCAGTTGCTCAGGTGTGTGGGGGCTGGTTTTCAGGCGTATGGGGGGCTGGGGATCAGGTGTGTGTATGGGTCTGGGGATCAAGTATGTGGGGGGCTGGGGCTCAGGAATGCAGGGGCTGGAGGTCAGGTTTGTGCGGGGCTAGGTTTCAGGTTTGTGATGGGGGCTGGGGTCAGTTTTGTGGGGAGGCTGGTGGTTAGGTGTGTGCGGGGGCTGTGGGTCAGTGGGTCAGGTGAGTGGGGGGCTGGGGGTCAGGTGTGTGGGGGCTGGAAGACAGCTGTGTGGTGTTGCTGGAAGTCAGTTGTGTGCGGGGGCTGGGGGTCAGGTGTGTGTGGGGGGTGCTGGCGGATGTGTGTGGCGGGCTGGCGGTCAGGTGTGTAGGGGGCTGGGGTCAGGCTTATGAGGGGCTGAGGGGATCATGTATGCGGGGGGGCTGGGGCCGTATGTGGTGGGCTGGTAGTTAGGTGTGTGAGGGGCTGGGGTAAGGAATGTGGGGGGCATGGGTTCTGTTGTATGGGTGTCTGGGATCAGGGTCAGGTGTGTGGGAGGGCTGGGGGTCAGATGTGTGGGAGGGCTGTGGTTCAGGTGTGTGGGGGGCTGGCGTTCAGGTGAGTGGCAGGGTGGGGGTCAGATATGTGGGCGGCTGGGGGCAAGGTGTCTGGCGGGGCTGTGGGTCAGGTATGTGGGGACTGGGGATCAGGTGTGTTGGGGGGCTGTGGGTCAGGTGTGTGGAAATGCTGGGGTCAGGTGTGTGGGGGGACTAGGGGCTGGGGGTCAGGTGTGTGAGTGGCTGGGTGTCAGGTGTGTGGGGCTGAGGGTCAGGTGTGTGGGGGGCTGCCATTCAGGTGGGTGGCAGGCTGGGGTTCTGATGTGTGGGGGGCTGGGGATCAGGTGTATGGAGGAGCTGTGGGTCAGGTCTGTGGGGGGTCTGGCCTCATTTGTTCAGGTGTGTGAGTGGGCTGGGGAACAGGTGTGTGGGGGGCTGGGTGACAAGGTGGTCAGGTGTGGGGGGCTGGGGATCAGGGGTTCAGGTGTGTGAGGGGGCTGGGGGACAGGTGTTTGGGGGTCAGGTTGTCAGATGTGTGGAGGTCTGGGTGTCAGTTGGTCAGATTTTGGGGGTCTGGGTGCAGGGGGCCTGATGTGTAAGAGGGTCAGGATGTCCGATGTGTGGGGCTGGTGTTCGGGTGAGTGGGGGGCTGGATGTCAGATGTGTGGGTTGGGCTGGGGATCAGGTGTCCGGGGCGTTGGCGGTTAGGTGTGTAGGGGGGCTAGGTTTCAGGTGTGTGATGAGGTTGTGTGTCAGGGGGCGGGTGTGTGGTGGGGCTCGGTGTCAGGTCTGTTGTGGGGCTGGGGATCAGGTGTGTGGGGCGAGGTGTCAGGTGTGTGGGGGCGAGGGTTCAGGTGTGTGGATATCTGGGATCAGTGGGTCAGGTGTTTGGTGATACTGGGGGTCATGTGTGTGAGGGGCTCGTTTCGTGCTTATGGTGAGTCAGTGGGTCATGCGTCAGCTGCTTGGGTGTCGGGAGGTCAGCTATTTGGTGGAGGGGCTTGGTTTCAGATGTGTTGGGGGCCGAGGGTTAGGGTGTGTGGGTGGGCTGGGGGTCAGGTGTGTGGTGTGCTGGGTGTCAGGTATGTGGGGGGGGCTGGGGGTCAGGTGTGTGGAGAGCTGTGTTTCAGGTGTGTGAACGGCTGGGATTCAGATGTGTGGGAGGGCTGGTGGTTAAGTGTGTGGGGGTGTGGGGCTGTGGGTCAAGTGTGTGAGGGGCTGGGGTTCAGGTGTGTAGAGGACTGGGGGTTAGGTGTGCGGGGGGACTGGGTGTCAGGTGTGTGGGGGCTTGGGGCTGGGGGTCAAGTGTGTGGCAGGCAGGGGTTCAAGTGTGTGGGGGGCTGGGGGGCAGGTTTGTGGGGGAGGCTGGGGGTCAGGCTTGTGAGGGGCTGGGAGTCATGTGTGTGGGGGGCTGTGGGTTAGATGTGTGGGGAGCTGTTTCAGGTGTGTGAGCGGCTGGGTTTCAGACGTGTGGGAGGGCTGGTGATTAGGAGTGTGGGGGGGTGTGGGGCTGGGGATCAGGTATGTGAGGAGCTGGTGTTCAGGTGTATAGAGGGCTGGGGTGAGGTGTGTGGGGCGACTGGGTGCAAGGTGTGTGGGGGGAGGCTGGGGATCAGGAGTTCAGTAATGTGTGGGGATGGGGGTCATATATGTTGGCGTCTGGTGCTCAGGGGGATCCGATGTATGAGTGGCTCGGGGTCAGGTTTGTGGAGGGTGCCTGGAGGTCAGGATTGTAGGGGGACTGGGGAGGGGTGTGTGGGGGATGGGTGTCAGGTGTCTGGGGGGGCTGGGGCAAGGGGGGCACGTGTGTAGGAGGGGCTAGGACTCAGTGGGTCAGGTGTGTGGGGGGGCTAGGAGTCAGGTGTGTGGAAGGGCTGGAGGTTATGTGTCTGGGTGGCTGGGTGTCGGTTGTTTGGGGTGCTGGGGCCCAGGTGGGTGGGGCGTGGGGGTGAAGTGTATGGGGAGCCGTGGTCAAGTGTGTGGCAGGATGGAGTTCAGGTGTGTGGGGCGTTGGCTTCAGCTGTGTGACGGTCGGGTGGTCAGGTATGCCGGGGCTGAAGTTCAGGCGCGTGGGAGGGCTGGGGTCAGGTGTCTGGGGGGCTGGGGTCAGGTGTGTGGGG
>NW_027603791.1:0-9907 GCF_053455715.1 Rhinoraja longicauda
TCTCTCTCTCTCCTCTCTCTCTCTCTCTCTCTCTCTCTGTCTCTCTCTCTCTCTGTCTCTCTCTCTCTGTCTCTCTCTCTGTCTCTCTCTCTCTGTCTCTCTCTCTCTGTCTCTCTCTCTCTCTCTGTCTCTCTCTCTCTCTGTCTCTCTCTCTCTGGTCTCTCTCTCTCTGTCTCTCTCTCTCTGTCTCTCTCTCTGTCTCTCTCTCTCTCTGTCTCTCTCTCTCTGTCTCTCTCTCTGTCTCTCTCTCTCTCTCTCTCTCTCTCTCTCTCTCTCTCTCTCTCTCTCTCTCTCTCTCTCTCTCTCTCTCTCTCCTCTCTGTCTGCTCTCTCTCTCTGTCTCTCTCTCTCTGTCTCTCTCTCTCTGTCTCTCTCTCTCTGTCTCTCTCTCTGTCTCTCTCTCTCTCTCTGTCTCTCTCTCTCTGTCTCTCTCCTCTCTCTCTCTGTCCTCTCTCTCTGTCTGTCTCTCTCTCTCTGTCTCTCTCTCTCTCTCTCTCTCTCTCTGTCTCTCTCTCTCTGTCTCTCTCTCTTCTCTCTCTCTGTCTCTCTCTCTCTGTCTCTCTCTCTCTGTCTCCTCTCTCTCTCTGTCTCTCTCTCTCTGTCTCTCTCTCTCTGTCTCTCTCTCTGTCTCTCTCTCTGTCTCTCTCTCTCGTCTCTCTCTCTCTGTCTCTCTCTCTGTCTCTCTCTGTCTCCTCTCTCTGTCTCTCTCTCTGTCTCTCTCTCTGTCTCTCTCTCTGTCTCTCTCTCTGTCTCTCTCTCTCTGTCTCTCTCTCTCTCTGTCTCTCTCTCTGTCTCTCTCTCTGTCTCTCTCTCTGTCTCCCTCTCTCTGTCTCTCTCTCTGTCTCTCTCTCTGTCTCTCTCTCTGTCTCTCTCTCTGTCTCTCTCTCTGTCTCTCTCTCTGTCTCTCTCTCTCTCTGTCTCTCTCTCTGTCTCTCTGTCTCTCTCTCTGTCTCTCTCTCTCTCTCTCTCTCTCTCTCTGTCTCTCTCTCTGTGTCTCTCTCTCTGTCTCTCTCTCTGTCTCTCTCTCTGTCTCTCTCGCTGCATCTCTCTCTCTGTCTCTCTCTCTCTCTGCTCTCTCTCTCCTCACTGTCTCTCACTGTCTCTCTCTCTCTCTCTCTCTCTCTCTCTCTCTCTCTCTCTCTCTCTCTCTCTCTCTCTCTCTCTCTGTGTCTCTCTCTGTCTCTCTCTCTGTCTCTCTCTCTGTCTCTCTCTGTGTCTCTCTCTCTGTCTCTCTCTCTCTGTCTCTCTCTCTGTGTCTCTCTCTGTCTCTCTCTCTGTCTCTCTCTCTCTGTCTCTCTCTCTGTCTCTCTCTCTCTGTCTCTCTCTCTGTCTCTTTTATATATTAAAAGATTTTAACAATTCATTACTTGATGTGTTGAGTTTTGTGGTGGATGGAGAGAATGTGTGTGAGAGAGGGAGATCAGAGGGAAAAGGGGAGGTGCAACGAGACCTGGGTGTCGTGGTACACCAGTCATTGAAAGTAGGCATGCAGGTGCAGCAGGCAGTGAAGGAAGCGAATGGTATGTTGGCATTCATAGCGCGAGGATTTGAGTATAGGAGCAGGGAGGTTCTGCTGCAGTTGTACAGGGCATTGGTGAGATTGCTGAAATTTTTGGTCTCCTAATCTGAGGAAAGACATTCTAGCCTTAGAGGGAGTACAGAGAAGGTTCACCAGATTGATCCTGGGATGGCAGGACTTTCATATGAAGAAAGACTGGATCGACTAGGCTTATACTCGCTGGAATTTAGAAGACTGAGGGGGGATCTTATAGAAACATAAAATTCTTAAGGGGTTGGACAGGCTAGATGCGGGAAGATTGTACCCGATGTTGGGGGAAGTTCAGAACCAGGGGTCACAGCTTAAAGATAAGGGGGAAGTCATTTAGGACCGAGATGAGAAAACATTTCTTCACACAGAGAGTGGTGAGTCTGTGGAATTCTCTATAAACAGAAGGTAGTTGAGGCCAGTTCATTGGCTATATTTAAGAGGGAGTTAGAAGTGGCCCTTGTGGCTAAAGGGATCAGGGGGTATGGAGAGAAGGCAGGTAGAGGTTACTGAGCTGGATGATCAGCCATAATCATATTGAATGGCGGTGCAGGCTCGAAGGGCCGAATGGACTACTCCTGTACCTATTTTCTATGTTTCCCATTTTCTGTCTCCCTCCTTTCTTAAAAAGTGGAATAACATTAGCTACCGTCCAATCCACGGGAACTGCTCCTGAATCTATGGAACATTGGAAAATGATCACCAATTCGTCCACAATTTCTAGAGCCACTTCCTTAAGTACCCTGTGATGTAGACCATCAGGCCCTGGGGATTTATCAGCCTTCAATCCCGTCAGTCTACCCAACACCCATTTCCTGCCTAATGTGAATTTCCTTCAGTTCGTCCGTCACCCTAAGACCTCCGTCCACTAGTACATCTGGGAGATTGATTGTGTCTTCCTTATTAAGACAGATCCAATGTACCTGGTCAGCTCGTCTGCCATTTCCTTGTTTCCTTAATAAATTCGCCTGCTTCTGTCTTCAAGGGACCCACATTTATCTTACCATTTTTTAAACTCTTGACATACCTAAATAAGCTTTTACTATACACATTTATGTTCTTGGATATTAGGTTACCGCTAAACTGTAGCCTTGAAATCAGAGGAATTAAACATCAGCAGGTGTCCACATTGCTCAAAGATGCAAAAAACATAACATAATTGCCTGTCATATACATTGGTCATTTTTATAATAGTCCTTGATCATTGAAGTGTTTATTTCAGTGTCTACGAGTGCCAGGTTTGCACTGCACGACGGGAGATTTTCTCGCTTGAACTACTTGATAAATAAGCACACAAATAAAGTCTGCGTGTGTGGCAGCTTTCTCTGTACCGCTGTGTAGACAGCCCAGACGGATGAGTTGGTCATTTACTCTCAGAACGACCTTGTTGTCTGGCCTGTGGGTTTGAATTCACATCTACCTGTCGACTGGTCTGAAGTAGTTCACTACAAAATAAACTGCAGATTGAATAGACCCACAGGTAGTGTTCACCGCCTGGAATTAATATTCCCACTGGGCGAAGGGAAGAGCACAGTTACTCAACTCCCCCTTTCTCAGATCTGAAGATACGTTTTAATTTTCAGCGTTGTGTATTATTCTTTCAAATGTATGCCGGAGAGAGTTCATTACCATTTCTAACCTGTGTTAATTAAGAAGAAAATAACAAGTTAATGCATCTTCAGCTGCCGTGTTTACCAGCGTGGATCGAGCAGTGAAATGGAGTTAGTTCTCATTAAAGTTTAGATTAATTATGGATATTGAACTTGAGTTGAACCTTTAGAGTCGAACATTTGACTTAAAAAGAAGGGATTCTTTGAGAGGATCTGGGAAAAATGGATCGTTTATTTGAGCCATGACACCAACTAGATAAATGCCGAGCTAGATATTGGAAGATTGTGTTATATAGAACTAGATGGTATGTTTGTGCGAATATTGAAATATCTCGAGATAACCAATCATTGTTACTTTTTAATATTTTATTTAGTAAGTGTACCACACTGTCTTATGCATATGCATTTATTTATTTATCTATCACCTTTATTTATTTATTCATTTTTGATATTTTTCTTATTTTATTTTATTTATGTCGATGATGTACTGTTTTGTATATATCTCTGTGAAAAATCAATAAAATCTGATTGAAAAAAAGAAAGGATCCTTTATTTTACATCGTATCAAATGTAAAACATCGGGGTCAGATTTAATTGTGATCATGTCACTGCTTATCCAGACACATCACTGACCACACTGATAATGTCACTGCTTATCCAGACCCATCACTGACCACACTGATAATGTCACTGCTTATCCAGAGAGAGAGAGAGAGAGAGAGAGAGAGAGAGAGTGAGGATTGTGGAGAGGAAGAGGGAAGGAATGTGGAGAGTAAGGGAGGTGAGTGGGGAGAGAGGAAGGTGTGTGGGGAGAGAAAGGGGAGGAGTGGAGTGAAAGGAGGAGGAGTGTGGGAATGGAGGATGGGAAGAGAGGGGATGTGGGGAGAGGAATTGAATACTGTGGGAAGAGAGAGAAGGTAGGATGAATGTGGAGAGCGAGGGGGAGTGTGGTGGGAGAGAGGGGGAGTGTGGGTTAAATGACGGGGAGGAGTGTGGGGAAATAGGTTGTTTTAGGGGACAGGGGAGGGAGGAGTGTGAGAGAGAGGGAGGAAGGATTGTATGGAAAGAGTGGAGGGATGGGACAGAGAGGAGGGGAGAGAGAGGGATAGGAGTGACGGGAGGGTGGTGGAGTATTGGGAGAGATAGAGGGGGTGTGGGGAGAGAGGGGGAGGAGTGTGGGCAGAGAGGGGGTTGTGCGTGGGGAGAGAGATGGGGAGGAATGTGGGGAGAGAGAGAGGGGAGGAGTGTGGGGAGACAGAGGGGGAGGAGTAGTGAGTGTGTGGGGAGAAAGACGGAGTGTGGGGATGGAGAGTGAGAGGAGAGTGGGGAGAGAGGAAGTGCGGAGAGAGAGGGGGAGCAGTGTGGGGAGAGAGATTAGAGGAGTGTGGCAGGACAGAGAGGAGTGTGGGGAGATAGTGGGGAGGAGTGTGGAGAGAAGGGAGGAGGTGGGAAGTCACAGGGTCGGAAAATTGGTGAGCAAGAGGGGGATTAGTATGTGGGGAGAGTGAATGGCGGAGGGGGAGGGAGAGAGGCAGAGAGAGTGAGGAGTGTTGGGGGAGACGCATTATGTGTTACTCTATCACTTGTATGCCGGAGAAAGTTATTTACTCATTTTAACCACTGCCTATTAAAATGAAAATAACAAATAAATATGTCTGCACCTGCCAACGCGGATAGAACAGGAAGATGCAGTGAGAGCTCATTGGAGATTAGATTAATTACTGATAATGTCACTGCTTATCCAGACCTATCACTGACCACACTGATAATGTCACTGCTTATCCAGACCCATCACTGACCACACTGATAATGTCACTGCTTATCCAGACCCATCATTGACCACACTGATAATGTCACTGCTTATCCGGACCCATCATTGACCACACTGATAATGTCACTGCTAATCCAGACCCATCACTGACCACACTGATAATGTCACTGCTTATCCAGACCCATCACTGACCACACTGATAATGTCACTGCTTATCCAGACACATCACTGACCACACTGATAATGTCACTGCTTATCCAGACCCATCACTGACCACACTGATAATGTCACTGCTTATCCAGACCCATCATTGACCACACTGATAATGTCACTGCTAATCCAGACCCATCACTGACCACACTGACGTCACACACAGGTATGTTCTTTGTGTCATCCATTCCAAGGACATCTCACATACTGTAACAACCAGCTACCCAGTTCCATCGCATGCTGCTCAAATATATTTTCACCACCTTTGACAACATTTGCCCCGTCCTGATTGGTACGGACACCTCTGAACTCACTGATGGTTTCACTTCCCATCTGCGTCTGATTCTGAACACACTTACACTACGAATGATCACCCAAATACAGAAAAATCAAGACTTAACTGCTCTTGCAAGTTCCAGTGCTCTCCTCAGTTGTACTTAAAATATCTGCAAGGCCTTTTTGTGTAGTTCTGGTCACCATATTATAGATATGATGTCCTGTTGCCAGAGACAGCGCGGAACAGATTCACCAGGATGTTATCTGGATTGGACAGCGTTAGTTTGAAGACATAATCAATTGGCTGGGCTTGGTCTTCTTGGAGCGCAGGGGGATGAGGGGTAATCTCATAGACGTGTTTTAGATCATGAAAGGAATAGATCGGGTAGATGCTCAGCTTCTCCTGCCCTGAGTAGGAGAATCGAGGTCCAGAGGACATACGTTAAAGTTGAATGGAAAATGATCGAATAGGAATCTGAGGGATAACCTTTTCACACAATGGGTGGTGGATGTATGGAACAAACTGCCTGAGGAGGTATTTGAGGCAGGGGCTATCCCAATATTTGTGAAACAGTTAGACAGGTTGGGTACATGAATATGACAGGTTTGGTGGGATATGGACCAAATGCAGACAGGTGGAACTAATGTAGATGGGGCCTGTTTGCTGGTGTGGGCAAGTTGGGCCAAAGTGCCTGATTCCACACCATATCACTCTATGACTCTATGAGTACAGGGCTGAACTACCTCCTCTGGCAGTTCGTTCCACACCCCCCCAACCTTTGTGTGAAAAATACCCCTCAGGTTCCGATTAAACCCCCCCCCCACCTCATCTTAAACCTAGCCCCCTGGTTCTTGATTCCCCTTCTCTGTGCATCTACCAGATCTATTCCTCTCATTATATTGTCCAGCTGTAGAAGATCATCCCTCATCCTCCTGCAGCAAGGGATATAGTACTAGCCTATATGCACCAAGGGATATAGTACTAGCCTATATGCACCAAGGGATATAGTACTAGCCTATATGCACCAAGGGATATAGTACTAGCCTATATGCACCAAGGGATATAGTACTAGCCTATATGCACCAAGGGATATAGTACTAGCATATATGCACCAAGGGATATAGTACCAGCCTGCTGAACCTGTCCCTCCAGATCAGGCCCACTGTTCCTGGTAACATCCTCGTAAATCTCCTCTATCACCTTTCCAGATTGACACCATCTTTCCTGTATCATGGTGCCCACAACAGAACACAATATTCCAAATGCGGCCTCACCAACGTCTTACACAACGGCAACATAACCTCCGTATATCTATACACAATGCTATGATCGAAGACGGCCAATGTTACAAAAGTCTTTTTGACCACACTATCAACCCGTGACGCTACATTCAATACACGATGTACCTGTCGTCCTAGATCGCTCTGCTCTACAGTTCATTCACCTTTCTGCCTCGGTTCCAGGTCAGCGGTACTGACACTTCTGAACTCACTGATGGTTTCACTTCCCATGTGCGTCTGATTTTGAATACATTTGCACTACAGGTGAACATCCAAATAAAGAATAATCAAGACTTAACTGCTCCTCCAAGTGCAGCGCTCTCCTCAGTCGTACTTCGAATATCTGCGAGGCCCTTTTGTGTAGTTCTGGTCACCATATTACACAAATGATGTCCTATTGCCAGAGGCAGTGCGGAACAGATTCACCAGGATGTTATCTGGAATGGACAGCATTAGTTTGAGGACAGATTTGATCAGGTGGGATTGATCTCATTGGAACAATAATGCAGAGGGACGACCTTACTGAGGCATGTAAAATTATGTCAACTACAGCAGGGTTGAGTAGATGGTCACAGTTATTTCCCAGGCTGGGAGAATCTAAACCTAGAGAACGTACGTTTAATTGAAAGGGGAGAGATTTAAGGGAATTCTGACTTCAACGATGGAACAATATTTTCTTTTGAGGCGGTGGGGACAGATACCATCACAGCAAATAAACAGCATTTGGACAGCCATTTGTTTCGGATGGAAATGGACGGATATGGGACAAATACAGGTGAATGAGATTACCGTAGATAGGCATCTCGGTCTGCAGTCGGGCCGAAGGACCTGTTTCCCTGCTGTTCCCATGACTGGAATCAGAGGTTCTGTTATCTCTAATGTGCTCTGTCATCGGTCTCCCCAGTTGTAGCCACATAGCAGACACATCACTGACTGCACAACAGTGGCGATACTGTATTGGGTGGTGGTGTCACCAACAACGGAGGCACATTGTTCATCACCCTCACAAGTGTCCAACAGGTGTTTCACTCTCCTCAAACTAAACTCTAGCCTGGACATCCGAGGAATTAAACGTAAATAGGTGTCGAAAGTTCTCACACCTGCAGTTTAAACAACAAAATGATATAACTGCCTGTCATATACGTTGGTCATTTTAATATGTCTCTGATCATTGAAGTGTTTCTTTCAGTTTCTCTGTGTGTCAGTTATACACAGCAGGAAGCGAGAAACGCTCTCTTGAATTAGTTCATATATAGGCACAGAAATACAGACTGAGTGCGTGTGAGAGCTCTCTTAAATTCACTGGAATTTAGGATGAGAGGGGATCTTGTCGAAACATGTAGAATTCTGAAGAAGGGTCTCCACCCATTCCTTCTCCCAAGAGATGCTGCCTGTCCCGCTGAGTTACTCCAGCTTTTTGTGTCTATCTTCTATTTAAACCAGCATCTGCAGTTCCTTCTTACACATATACATATCTTAAGGGATTGGACAGGCTAGATACAGGAAAAATATGCCCGATGTTGTGGGAGTCCAGAAAAGGGATCACAGTTTACGAATAAGGGGTAGCTCAATTATTACTGAGATGAGGAAAAACTGATCTGTCGTCGACCTCCCCAGTTGAGATGAATTGTGAATCTGTGGAAATCTCTGCCACAGAAGGCAGTGGAGGTCAATTCACAGGAGGTTTTCATGGGAGAGTCAGATATAGCTCTTAGGGCTAACGGAATAAAGTTGCACGGGGAGAAATCAGGAACGGGGTACTGATTTAGGATGGTCGGCCATGATCATGTTGAATGACGGTGCGGGCTCAAAAGGACAAATGGCCTACTCCTGCAAGTATTTTCTTTGTTTCTATGTTTCGAAACCACTGTGGACAGCATAGACGGGTGAGTTGGTCATTAACGCTCAGAACGACTTTACTGTCATGTCTGTGGGTTTGAATTAGCATCAACCTGTCAACTGGTCTGAAGTAGTTCAATAAAAAAATAAACTGCAGATTGAACAGAACCTCGCCTTGTGTTCACTGGCTGGAACTAATAGTCCCCACTGGATGAACGGCATAGCACAATTACTCACCATCGCTGACCACACTGATCAGGTCACTGTTTATCCTGACCCATCACTGACCACGCTAATAATGACACTGCTTATCCAGACCCATCACTGACCACGTTGACAATGTCACTGCTTACCCAGGCCCATCACTGGCCACACTGATAATGTCACTGCTTATCCAGACACATCACTGACGAAATCTCGTCCAAAAAAAATGTTTTTTGGATGACAAATAAAGATATCCTGAATCCTGAATCCTGAATTAACGTCACGCACAGGTATGTTCTTTGTATCATCCAATCCAAGAACATCTCACATACTGTAACAACCAGCTACCCAGTTCCATCGCACGCTGCTCAGATATATTTTCACCATTGACACCTTTGACAGCATTTGCCTCGTGCTGATTGGCACGGACACCTCTGAACTCGCTGATGGTTTCACTTCCCATCTGCGTCTGATTCTGAACACACTTGCACTACAAATGAACACCAAAATACAGAAAAATCAAGACTTAACTGTTCCTCCAAGTGCAGCGCTCTCCTCAGTCGTACTTCAAATACCTGCGAGGCCATTTTGTGTAGTTCTGGTCACCATATTATAGAAACAATGTCGTGTTGCCAGAGACAGTGTGGAACAGATTCACCAGAATGTTATCTGGAATGGACAGCGTTAGTTTGAAGACAGAATCAATTGGGTGGGATTGGTCTCCTTGGAGCGCAGGAGGACGAGGGGTGATCTTATAGACATGCTTTAGATCATGAAAGGAATAGATCGGGTAGATGCTCAGCTTCTCCTGCCCTGATTAGGAGAATCGAGGTCTAGAGGACATACGTTTAAGGTGAAGGGGAAATGATTGAATAGGAATCTGAGGGGTAACATTTTCACACAGTGGGTGTTGGATGAATGGAGCAAACTGCCAGAGGAGGTATTTAAGGCAGGGACTATCCCAACATTCATGAAACAGTTAGACAGGTGCATGAATAGGACAGGTTTGGTGGGAAATGGACCAAATGCAGACAGGTGGGACTAGTGTAGATATGGCATTTTGGCTGGAGTGGGCAAGTTGGGCCGAAGGGCCTGTTTCCACACCATATCACTCTATGACTCTATGGGTACAGGTTTGAACTACCTCATCTGGCAGCTCGTTCCACACACC
>NW_027603792.1:0-9904 GCF_053455715.1 Rhinoraja longicauda
CTGTCATCGGCCTCCCCAACACTGACTGCACAACAGTGGCGATATTGTATTGGGTGGTGGTGTCACCAACAACGGAGGCACGTTGTTCATCTCCCTCACAAGTGTCCAACAGGTGCTTCACTCTCCTCAAACTAAACTCTAGCCTGGAAATCCGAGGAATTAAACGCCAATAGGTGTCGAATTTTCTCAAACCTGCAGTTTAAACAACAACACGATATAACTGCCTGTCATATACGTTGGTCGTTTTAATATGTCTCTAATCATTGAAGTGTTTCTTTCCGTTTCTATGTGTGCCAAATATATACAGCAGGAAGGGAGAAACGCTCTCGTATTAATTAATAAATAGGCACAGAAATACAGACTGAGCTCTCTTGAATTAACTGGAATTTAGGATGAGAGGTGATCTTGACGAAACATATAGAATTCTGAAGAAGGGTCTCCACCCATTCCTTCTCCCAAGAGATGCTGCCTGTCCCGCTGAGTTACTCCAGTTTTTTGTGTCCATCTTCTGTTTAAACCAGCATCTGCAGTTCCTTCTTTCACATATACAATTCTTAAGGGATTGGAAAGGCTAGATACAGGAAAAATGTTCCCGATGTTGTGGGAGTCCAGAACAGGGATCACAGTTTGCGAATAAGCGGTAGCTCAATTATTACTGAGATGAGGAAAAACTGAACTGTCGTCGGCCTCCCCAGTTGAGATGAATTGTGAATCTGTGGAATCTGAGGGGTAATGTTTCACATAAATCGTGGTGGGTGTGTGGAACGAGCTGCCAGAGGAGCTAGTTCAAACCTGTACTCATAGAGTCATAGAGTGATATGGTGTGGAAACAGGCCCTTCGGCCCAACTTGCCCACTCCAGCCAAAATGCCACATCTACTCTAGTCCCACCTGTCTGCATTTGGTCCATTTCCCACCAAACCTGTCCTATTCATGCACCTGTCTAACTGTTTCATGAATGTTGGGATAGTCCCTGCCTCAAATACCTCCTCTGGCAGTTTGCTCCATTCATCCAACACCCACTGTGTGAAAATGTTACCCCTCAGATTCCTATTCAATCATTTCTCCTTCACCTTAAACGTATGTCCTCTGGACCTCGATTCTCCTACTCAGGGCAGGAGAAGCTGAGCATCTACCCGATCTATTCCTTTCATCTAAAACACGTCTATGAGATCACCCTTCGTCCTCCTGCCCTCCAAGAAGACCAAGCCCACCCAAATGATTCTGTCTTCAAACTAACGATGTCCATTCCAGATACCATCCTGGTGAATCTGTTCCGAATTGTCTCTGGCAACAGGACATCATATCTATAATATGGTGACCAGAACTACACAAAAAAGGCCTTGCAGATATGTGAAGTACAACTGAGGAGAGCGCTGGAACTTGGAAGAGCAGTTAAGTCTTGATTTTTCTTTATTTGGGTGCTCATTTGTAGTGTAAGTGTGTTCAGAATCAGACACAGATGGGAAGTGAAACATTCAGTGAGTTCAGAGGTGTCCGTACCAATCTGCATGGGGCAAATGTTGTCAAACGTGTCGCTGGTGAAAATATATTTGAGCAGCTTGCGATGGAACTGGTAAGCTGGTTGTTACAGTATGTGACATGTCCTTGGAATGGATGATACAAAGAACATACCTGTGTGTGACGTCAGTGTGGTCAGTGATGGGTCTGGATAAGCAGTGACATTATCAGTGTGGTCAGTGATGGGTCTGGATAAGCAGTGACATTATCAGTGTGGTCAGTGATGGGTCTGGATAAGCTGTGACATTATCAGTGTGGTCAGTGATGGGTCTGGATAAGCAGCAACATTATCAGTGTGGTCAGTGATGTGTCTGGATAAGAAGTGACATTATCTGTGTGGTCAGTGACGGGTCTGGATAAGCACTGACATTATCAGTCTGGTCACTGATGGGTCTGGATAAGCAGTGACATTATCAGTAATTAATCTCGTCTCTAATGAGCTCTCACTGCATCTTGCTGTCCAATCCACGTTGGCCGGTGCAGACGTTTTTATTTGTTATTTTTATTTTAATAGGCAGTGATTAAAATGAGTAAATAACTTTCTCCGGCATACTAGTGATATAGTAACACATAATGCGTCTCCCGCAACACTCCTCACTCTCTCTGCCTCTCTCCCTCCCCCTCCGTCCATTCTCTCTCCCCCATATTAATCCCCCCTCTTGCTCCCCAATTTTCCGACCCTTTGACTTCCCACCTCCTCCACTCTCTCCACACTCCTCCCCACTATCTCCCCACACTCCCATCTGTCCTGCCACACTCCAACCTCTCTCCCCACACACATCTACCTCTCTCTCCACACCCCCTCTCTCCCACTCTCCTCTCACTCTCCACCCCTCACTCTGTATTTCTCCCCACACACTCACCACTCCTCTCATTCTGTGTCCCCACACTCCTCCCCCTCTGTCTACCCCATCCCCCCCTCTGTCTCCCCACATCTCCCCTCATTCCCCACACACCTCCACCTCTATCTCCTCCCCACTCTCCCCATTCATCCATTCTCTGCCCCATCTCTCTTTCCCCACATACCTCCCCTCTCTCGCCTCACTCCTTCCTCTATATCTACCCTCCCCTTTCTCCGCCACATTCCCCCACTCACTCCCCACTCCTCCACTCTCTCCCCACACTCCTCTTGTACCTCTTTCCCCTGTACCCGTCGCTCTCGCTACATTCACCCCCCACCCTTCTTTCACTCTCCCCCACTCCTCCCCTCCATCCTCACATTCCTCTAACTCGCTCTCCACACTATCCTTCCTCCCTCTCTTTCACACTCCTCTCTCTCCGTATGCCCACTCCCCCCTCTCCCCACAGTCCTCCCCTCTTAATTCCCACATTCCTAATTTCTCTCCACAATCCCCATCCTCCCTCAACACTCCTCCCTCTCTCTCTCACCACACACCTTCCTCTCTCTCACACCCATCTCCTCTCCCTCTCCCCCACTCTCCCCCACTCCCCCCTCCATCCCCACATTCATCCCACTCTCTCCCCACACAATCCTTCCACCCTTTCTCTCACACTCCTCCCTCCCCAGTCCCCTAAAACCCACCTCTCTCCCACAGTCCTCCCCGTCATTCTCCCCACACTCCCCCTCTCTCTCCTCACACTCCCCTCTCGCTCCCCACATTCATCCTGTCTACTCTATCTCCCGACTCCCTGTCTCTCCCCACACTATTCAATTCCTCTCCCCAAACCCCCTCCCTTCCCACCCTCCATCCCCTCCCACCACTCATCCCCTTTCTCTCCCCACACACCTCTCTCTCTCTCCACGTTCCTCCCCTCTTCCTCCCCACACTCTTCACTCTCTTTCTCTCTGGATAAGCAGTGACATTATCAGTGTGGTCAGTGATGGGTCTGGATAAGCAGTGACATTATCAGTGTGGTCAGTGATGGGTCTGGATAAGCAGTGCCACGATCTCATTAAATCTGACCCGATGTTTTACATTTGATATGATGTGAAATAAAGAATTCTTTCTTTTTTGTCTCTTCTGTTTTTATTGTTTTTTTCACTGAGAAATATACAAAACAGTACAACACCATCAACATGAATAAAATAAAATAAGAAAAACAACAAAAATAAATAAATAAATGAATTGATAACTAAATAAGTAAAGGAGATAAATAGATAAATAAATACATTTGAACAAGACAGTGTGGTACACTTACCAAATAAAATATAATAAAGTAAGAATGATTGGTTATCTAGAGATATTTCAATATTCGCACAAACATATCATCTAGTTCTATACAACACAGTCTTCCAATATCTAGCTCGGCATTTATCCAGTTGGTGTCATGATTGAAATAAACGATCCATTTTTCCGACATCTTCTCAAAGAATCCCTTCCTTTTAATTCAAATGTTCGATTCTACAGGGGTTGAGGAAGGATATTCTTGCTATTGAGGGCGTGCAGCGTAGATTTACTAGGTTAATTCCCGGAATGGCGGGACTGTCATATGTTGAAAGACTGGAGCGACGAGGCTTGTATACACTGGAATTTAGAAGGATGAGAGGGGATATTATCGAAACATATAAGATTATTAAGGGGTCACAGTTTAAGAATAAAGGGTAGGCCATTTAGAGCGGAGATGATTAAAAACGTTTTCAGAGAGTTGTAAATCTGTGGAATTCTCTCCGTCAGATGGCAGTGGAGGTCAATTCTCTCAATGCATTCAAGAGAGAGCTAGATAGAGCTCTTAAGGATAGCGGAGTCAGGGGGTATGGGGAGAAGGCAGGAACGGGGTACTGATTGAGAATGATCAGCCATGATCACATTGAATGGTGGTACTGGCTCGAACGGCCGAATGGCCTCCTCCTGCACCTCTTGTCTATTGTTAACTCGTTCAATATCCATAATTAATCTAAACTTTAATGAGCACTAATTCCATCTTGCTGCTCTATCCACGCTGGTAAACACGGCAGCTGAAGATGCGTTAACTTATTATTTTCTTCTTAATTAACAGGTTAGAAATGCTAATTAACTCTCTCCGGCATACATTTGAAAGAATAACACATAATGCTGAAAATTAAAATGCAGCTTCAGATCTGAGAAAGGGGGAGATGGCTAAATGTTCTGTGTACTTCGCCCAGTGGGGAATATTAGTTCCAGCCAGTGAACATTAGCTGTGGCTCTGTTCAATCTGCAGTTTATATTGTGGTGAACCACTTCAGACCAGGTGACAGGTAGATGTTAATTCAAACCCACAGACCAGACAGTAAGGTCGGTCTGAGAGTAAATGACCAACTCATCCGTCTGGGTTGTCCACACAGCGGCACAGAGAAAGCTGCCACACACGCAGACTTCGATATGTGCTTATTTATCAAGCAATTCAAGAGAGCATATCTCCCATCATGCAGTGCAAACCAGGCACTCGTAGAAACTGAAATAAACACTTCAATGATCAGGGACTGTTATTAAAAATGACCAATGTACGTGACAGGCAATTATAATGTTTTCTGCTTAATCTGCACCTTTGAGAAGAGTGGACATTTATTGATGTTAAATTCCCCTGATTTCAAAGCTCGAGTTCTGTGGTAATAAAATATCCAAGGGTTTATCACTTGGGTTAAATTATTATATACCAATCCAACAGCTAGAATAATAACAAATCAAATACTATCAAATAAATTTAATCTATTTCGAGGCTGCAGACAGGGTTGTCCTTTATCCCCACTATTGTTTGCACTTGCATTAGAACCTTTAGCTCAACGGGTGAGAATACATCCTGAAATATATGGATATGACACCACAAATACTGAAAATAAAATTTCTTTATATGCGGATGATGTATTACTTTATATCACAAACCCGGAAATTAGTATTCCAAATTTACTAAAATTAATAACTGAATTTGGATCATATTCAGGATATAGTATTAATTGGAATAAAAGTGAACTTATGCCGATAAGGGTAAATAATCTACATATATTACAACAATTTCCTTTTAAGATAGCAAACGAAAAAATAAAATATCTTGGAATTTATGTAACAAAAAGATTTGATTCTTTATTTAAATCTAATTTTCCGCTCTTATTGAATAAATTAAATAAAAATATTTTATATTGGAAAACATTACCAATCTCAATGATAGGTAGAATTAATGCAATAAAAATGATTTTTCTTCCACAATTATTATATCTTTTCCAACTGATTCCGATATATCTTCCTAAAATTTTTTTTTAAAAGATTGATTCCATAGTCACTAACTTTATCTGGGATTATAAGAGCCATAGAATAAAAAAAAAACACTTATGTAAACCAAAAATAAATGGAGGTCAAGCTCTACCAAACTTTATGTTTTATTATTGGGCAGTCAATATTAAAAATATTAACTTTTGGTTAGTAGAGACAGATAAACAACCAACCTGGTTAAAAATGGAAAAAGAAGATTGTTCGCCCTTTGAAATTAGTTCGATTTTATTCGCCAATAATAAAATAAGTAAGAAAACCTATAGTGAAAACCTTATAATAGATAGTGGAATACGTATTTGGAAACAAATAAAGAAAACATTAAAATTGGAATGTATACCACTAGCTCTTACTATTGTAAATAACATCACATTTAAACCTTCAATGATAGATAAAGGTTTTTTACAATGGAAAAACTGTGGAATTAATAAGATGGGAGATCTCTATAGGGAAATTTTTTTCCTTTCATTTCAAGAATTACAACAAATTTATGGATTACATTCAAAAGATTACTTTAGATATTTACAAATTAGAGATTATGTAAAAGCAAATACACATGAAATTAGAAATAGAAAGACAGAGATTTTAGATGAATGTCTAAATAAACACCCAAATACAGAAAAATTGATATCATATATTTATAATATTTTACTGGAAAACGACGCTCCAAGGACAGAAATATATAGACAATCATGGGAAAATGAATTAGGTCAAATTATTAGACCTGATATATGGGATGAAAGTTTACAACACATACATCACTGTTCGCTAAATGCTAGACACTCTCTTATACAATTTAAAATATTACATAGACTATATTATTCAAAAGCTAAATTACATAGTATTTTTCCAAATATATCTGCCATTTGTGACAAATGTCAGCAATTGGAAGCTAACTTAACGCACATATTCACAAACTGTGAAAAAATCACTAAATTCTGGACAGAAATATTTAAAATAATTTCGAATGTTGTTAATATGAAGCTGATCCCTGACTCAAACTTAATAATACTGGGAATATTAGAAACAGATCAATTAATAACAATGAATCAAAGAATTTTTATTGATTATAGTTTAATAATTGGGAAAAAATTAATATTGAAATTCTGGAAAGGTCCTACATCCCCCACAATTAAAATGTGGATTACAGGAATGTCGGAGACACTTCATCTGGAAAGATTGAGACTTGTACTAATGGACACGTTGAATCTTTTCAGAGGAATATGCTCTCCATTTATTGCATATTTAAAGGGTCAAAATGGCTTGGTGCGAGGACCTGACTGTGGCCTGAATAATGGAATGGAGGAAGAATTATGTATAATAAATCATGGATATATCTCCAATGATAGATAACTTTTTTAATACTCCATTCATTTCTCCAATTTGGATTTCTTATTTTTATTTTATTTTTCTCTATCTTTACCTCTCTGGGAAAAAAAGTATAGAAATATATAAGACATAATTGTTAATATTAATAATATTACGAATGTATGTGATAAGTATATTTTATTAATATGTATTTATGTTTAATAAAAATATTTATCAAAAAATAAATAAAAGCAGTTTGTATGTTAGTGCTGTCCCTGACGCAAATTTCAGACAAAGGTTGCCATGTTTCATGGGGAGGGGTGATGCATTTTAGTTCATCTGAACTATTCCCATTTCCCGGCATATGGATCATCTCCCTCTAAACCATTCCCCTCATGTACCTGTCCAAATGTCTTAGTGTTCCCATTATGACGTTACCTATGACACTGTCCACCTCTATGAGGTCACTGCACTGCCTGCTGCGCTCCATGGAATAAAGTCCTGGCGAGCCCAACATTTCCCTGTAGCTCCGACCCTTGTTTTCTGGCAACGTGTTGAAATTATTTTCTGCACTCTTTACAAATTAGTGGCATATTTCCTAAACATGGTGACGTATCCAAGTGCGTCCTCAACAAAGTCTTGCCCAACTGAACATAACTTTCCAACTTTTAAATTTTATTCACTGGCTGATGAAGACAGTGGGAAAAAAACCTTTTCCACCGCCCTATCCCCCTGTTACGTCCCTTTTCTTGCAACAATGTACTTTTATTCTGAGTTCCCTCTGCTCTACAACACTACCCAGCTAACTACCATTAACGGTGAAGATCATGCCCTGGCTTGTCTTCCCTAATTTAAAATCTCACACATCTGCAAGAAGCACCATTTGCCATTTCTCAGCCCACTTTCCAATTTGAAAAAGTTCCTGCTCTAATCCTTGCCAATCATTTTTCAATGCCTGTGATACCACCTAATTCAGTGTCAACTGCAAACTTATACATTAGTCCGTTACATTCTCAGGCAACTCATTGACACAGATGACAAACAACAATGAGCGCAGCACCAATCCCTGAGATAGACCACCACTCCTTGACCAATGAACGAAACTGTACCATATGCCTCTTTACAACTGTCCACTGCCGTTATCACATTCAGGGAGCTGTTTACCTGTATTGCAAGATACTTTTATACATCACTGATGTTAAGGGTCATGCCATTAATTATATAGTTTGAACTCACATTTGACGTCCCAAATTGCAACATCTCTCATTTGCTCAGAATAATTTGCATCTGTGATTTCCCCCACCCCTCCCATCTCTCTACTTGATCTATACGCCACTAAATACTGAGACAGCCTCCCTCACATTCCTCAACCCCAGAAATCTTGGTGTCATCCGCAAACTTACAAAACCACCCGTGTATATTCACGCCCAAGTCATTTATGTGTATCACAAACAGTAGAGGTCCCAGCACAGATCCCTGTGTATTACTACTGGTCACAGACCTCCAGCCTGAATATTGCCCTTCCACCACAACACTCTGCCTTCTATCATTCAGACAGTTCTGAATTCATGCGACCAAGTCACCGTTAATCCCGTGTGCCTTCACCTCCTGGATCGGTCTACCATGGGAGACTTTGTCAAAGGTCCGGATAAGCAGTGATATTATCAGTGTGGTCAGTGATGGGTCTGGATAAGCAGTGACATTATCAGTGTGGTCAGTGATGGGTCTGGATAAGCAGTAATATCATTGTGGTCAGTAATGGCTCTGGATCAGCAGTGACATTATCAGCGTGGTCAATGATGGGTCTGGATAAGCAGTGACATTATCAGTGTGGTCAGAGGTAGGTCTGGATAAGCAGTGACAATTTCAGTAATTAATCTCATCTATAATGAGCTCTCACTGCATCTTGTTGTTCTATCCACGTTGGCGGGTGCAGACGTATTTATTTGTTATTTTCACTTTAATAGGCAGCGGTGATAATGAGTCAATAACTTTCTGCTAGATACGATTGAAAGAATAACACATTATGCGTCTCTCCCAACACACGTCACTCTCTCTCTCTCTCTCCCTCCTCCCATTCTCTGTCCTCTCTCTTTCCTCACATTTCTGATTCTGCTTTCCCACCTCGTCCCCTCTCTCCACACTCCACCCCACTCTCTCCCCACACTCCCCTCTGTCTTGCCACACCACTCCAATCTATCTCTCCATATACATCCCCCTCTCTCCGCACTCCCTCTCTCCCCACTCTCCTCCCACTCTCCATCCCCACACTCCTGCTTTCTCCCCACACACTCAGCACTCCTCCCATTCTTTCCCCCACACTCCTCCCCCTCTCTCCCCCACATGCCTCCTCGTCTCTCTCCCCACACACATCCCCCTCTCTGCCCACACTCCTCCTCTCACATTCCCCACACTCCCCCATATCTCTCCCCACGCTCCACCGCACTCTCTCTCCCCACTCCTCTCATTCACACACTACTCCCCTTCTCTTTCCCACACACCTCCTCCACTCCGCAATCCTTCCCCCGTTTGTCATAAGGTCATAACTGATAATAGAATTGGAGAGGGGGGAGAGAGAGAGGTGTTTGAGAGAGAGAGGCGGTAGGGGGAGAGAGGGAGGAGAGGGGGAGAGGGGGAGAGAGGACAGGAGAGGAGAGAGAGGTTGGTCTCCTCAGAGTGTTTCCCTTTGTGCGTCGATAAGGCCTTTAATGAACCGACTTGTTAGATGGAACCGCCTCTGAACTCCGAGCTGGTTTACTTTGTGTCTGTGCCTATATGAGGAAAGACAGACATAGGCTACAAGTCTCGCACATAAAAAAACCCAGAATGTCCTGGTACACACAGGGTCGTGGGTGTATAGAACGGGCTGTCAGAGGCATGTACTAGTGCACC